>NW_006399784.1:2857243-2896617 GCF_000299155.1 Elephantulus edwardii | reverse complement strand
ATGAATGGAATTCCAAAATCTCTGTAGATGTTCATTGAAATGAAAAATAAATAAATAAATAAATAAATAAAAATGTCACTTGTATCTTCACAAATCTTGACTACATTTGTAACTGTAGGACAGTTATATGTTAATGTGTTACATAAAAACATTAATTGTACCAAAATATAGGAGGAGACAGTCTAAGATAAAAGACTATCGTTATTGTTATATGCCATTGAGCTGACTAACATTAATAGTGACCTATGAACAATGGATGTTAATATTGCCCTTTCCTGGACCAGCTTCATCCATCACCTTTGATATACTTGAATGGATTGTTATAGTCACTGTGTCAATCCATTTTGTTAAAATTCTTCCTTTCTTTCATGCTCTCCAACTTTTCAAGTGTGATATATTTTTCCCATTATTGGTTGATCCTAACAATATTCCCAAAGTATGTAAGACAAAGTTCTGCCATCCCTACCTTAAAGGAGCATCCTGGTTTCACTTTCTCCAAGACAGACGTGTCTGTTATTTTGGTTGTCTGTGGAATACTCAATATTCTTCTCCAGTTCCAGGATTCAAAGTCATTGATTCCTCTTCTGATTCTTATCTATTATGCAACTTTCAGATCTGAAGCTAGTAACTGAAAATATTATGACTTGAAACATGTGCAACTATGTCTTTAAAGTGACTTCTATGCCCTTTAAAACTTTGTGGAGGTTCTTGACAACAAGTTTTCCCAATGAAAACATCATTGCTTCCCCCCTCCCACTAGTTTATTTACAAAATTCAAATACATTGCTTTTAAGAGCATTTTTTAAAATATACCTGACCCCACTCCCATCAAATTGCAATCTTTTAATTTATTGACTGCTAATGCTAAGGATATTTACTGTAGATACTAGTAAGATGAAATTGTTGACAACTTCAATTTTTCTCCACATATCATGATGTTGTCTATTGGCTCAATGGTGAGGATTTTTGTTTTCTAGTTACTGAGCTATAATCCACGTTGAAGGTTGTAGTTCTTTGATCTCTTGCAGCAAGTGTTTTAATTTCTCCTAATGTTCAGCAAACAAGGTTGTGTTATCTGCATAACACTGGTCGTTGATTGTCTTTCTCCAATGCTGATGCCACATTATTCTTCAAAGAGACCACTTTCTCTATAATAGCTTTGCCAGCCTTCTAGGCTTTGAAACTGCACCCTGATGAAGGAAGCCAGCCTCCAAATATGGGCTTACAACATGAAGGAGGAATCCAGCTGGACTGGCTTTGAGATTGGGTCTTGACTCAGGAAGCCAAAAATTGTTGTTGTTACATGCCATATGGTTGAAACCAATTCATAGCAGATCCTCCAGTGAGTATTTTATAGGCAATCAAATGAAAATTGTTTGCTAGTTGTTGGGTTTTTGCTGTTGTTGTTGTTGTTCATTTGTTTCCACAGAACAGCTTGTTGATTTGAATCTTATACCTTTGGATTTACAGTCAACTCCTTACTGTTAAGCCACAACAGCTCCCTATTGTTACTGCTGTGTATCATCAAGTTGGTACTGACTCATAGCTGACTCTCCAGTGAATTTTCAGAGGCAGTAAATCACAAAGCAGTTGATTGTTCATCTTCCTCTTGCAGAGCAGCTTGTAGATTCCAATCATATGCATTTCATTTTTTGTTTTGTTTTGTTTTATTTTACAGTTCAAAGAAATCTTTTAATATGCACAATTTTTCCTTTACTTGCCTGGAGTACAGGAATTTTTTAAAAATTAATTTTGATGAAAGCTTACAGAGACATACGGTTTCCAGTCATTCATTGTTGCACTTTTCTCCCTGCTCACCCCTCTCACCCGATTCATACTTCTCTTTGAAACGGAAAAGAAAAACTCTTTTATTGTTATGGAATCCTTCATCCCAAGTCCACTCCACTATGTCGTCTTACTTCAGGACTTCTGTCATGACAATAATAGCCTATCATAATATCCTTTTTAAGCAGTTTTCTCCTTCATCTGTTTCAATACATTATATATCATTCATCCCTTCCTTCTCTGTCTACCCACAACCCTGGTGTCAGTCTCATTTTACAACAGTGGCCCTATGCAATATTTGTCCTTTTGTGACAGATATTTCATTCAGCATAATGTACTCCAGGGTCATCCATTTTGCATAATATTTCATGAGTTTCTTGTTTTTCAATGCTGCATAGTATTCCATTGTGTGAATATACAAGTGTTTCTCTACCCATTAATTTGATGATGGCCACTTGGGTTGTTTCTAGCTCTTTGCTATTGTGAGCAAAGCCACAATACACATAGGTATACATATATCTGCTTGGGTAGCAGTTATGGTTTCTTTACCAGCAGTGGAATTTCTGGATCAAATGGCATTTCTATTTGCAAGTTTTTGAGAAAGTGTCATACAGCCTTCCACAGTGGTTTCATCATTTTACTCCTAACAACAGTGAGTTAAGGGTTCCAGTTTCTCCACAACCTCACCAGCATTTGATGTTTGCTGCTCAGTTAAATTTTGCTATTCTTACCGGAGTGAAATGATATCGCATAGTTGTTTTGAATCATATGCCTTTGAATTGAGAGTATAAGTCTTTATCATTAAGCCACTATAGCTCCCTATTACAGAACTTTAAAAAGATATAAGGTACACTAAGTATAAAATGCAATTATGTTTTCATGCTTTTTATTTCCTCTTCTTGAGGCAAATTTTGATGTGATAAAATAGTTTATTACTTTTAGGTTATATAAGTAGTAGAATATTGGGATTTTTAATCTGCAACTCAATTTATACAAACCTTTAAAGAAATAAACCCTCTTCAGAAGGGGCTGGTTCTTGGAGCCACTATTTTCCTAATAGTCTTAGCAGGGGGAAAATATTTATTTTCAAATAGTTACTGTATGTTGTTAAGTTATCTTGAGGCTTCATTATTCTCAAATGACATTTATAGATCTTAACTGTTTATTCTCATATTAACAAAAGAAAACTCAAAAAATGGATTAAAATACCAAAACCCACTTTCTTCAATGGATTATCCAAAATTTTTTTTGTCCCTTCTCTTTAACCTGTTAATTATTGAGCTCCTATAAACTTTCCCTCATTGATTAAGGACATTATAATATGATTCTGTTCCTTTACTTCCATTTTTATTATTGTATTCTTGTTTGTATTTATTCTGTCTTCTAGACTCTCAATTTTATAATGCAACATTTCTATTGAAAATTAAGGAATGGGCAGATCTTGTTACTTACTTTGCTTTACACTGATTGTAAAAAAACCCCCAAAAATAAAAAACAAACAAAAAACACAACAACAAACAAAACAACAACACAGTGCAGCCAGTGTAGACAGCTAAGACTGACCTCTACTTACTCAAAGAAGAGTAACCTTACCTAAAATATCCCCAACATAAAAATAATTTCCATAAGCTCAGACATATCTCCACTCCTGCATGTATTTCTATCAATTTTATCAACTGTCCCTTCTAAGACTCTTGTTGCCCTGTTATTGTATCTGACAATCTGTTGCAATGGTCTTACAGAACTCTCAGAATTATATTCATAATTACAGGTTTATTAGAGACATTCCATTATTACAATTCATACTGGAAACTGAATGCAATGCTTTGGTCAAGACAGCATATTAGATATGTTTACAGACTCCTTGATCTTCAGCATCACGGCTTTAGGCCAGTGTTCCAAAGGTCTCTTGTTGTTGTTGTATACTGTCAAGTCAGAACCAATCCATCGCAGATCCTCTGGTGGGTTTTCAGAGGCAGTTAATCGCAAGGAAGAAGATTGCCCATTCTTCATCTTCAGAACAGCTGGTGGCTTTAAACTGTATGCCTTCCAAATTTGTAGCACAGCTTCTTGCCACTAGGCCACTAGAGCTCCTCAAAGGTCTCTTAGTCCTGCCAATTTTGGTGTCACACTCTAAATATTCCTGTAAGCTTGGGCAAAAGCCCCTGGCTCTGGATCTGATTCCATTGGACAAGAATTCACAGTATTACTAATTTGGGTTGGCCTCCAGTTCTTCACTGCTGCTTTACTCAGCTAGATCCCATTTGGTTGACATAGGAATCTCTCATCCAAATGGACACACACAGAACTCTCCAATTCTTCTTTCTTGCTAATAGTGAGATTCCCCTCTTCTGCCTCTAAGTTTGCTCAATTTAAGCCTGACGGGATGACAAAATATGCCAATCTCCCCATTAGGTATACACTCTATTTTCAGGCTTATTCAGCCATGTGGCAAAAACTAAAACCAATGGGTTACAAAAGTAATTTTGAAAAATCAGCCATTACCAATTTTCTTCCTAGGAATGATCTCATTTTTTATAAAAGATCATGAGAATGCCAGATATTTAACTGATGAATTTCTATTTTTAGATAAACAGTCTTCATAATGTCTAAGAAGTATGTATTATATATATAATATGGATTGAGGGTCAATGTCAAGAAAACAAAGATTCTTACCACTGAACCAATTGGCAGCATCAGGATGGATGGTGAAGAGACTGAGATTGTTCACAGCTTTAGTTTGCTTGGCTCCACAGTCAACACTCCTGGCACCAGTAGCCAGGAAATTAAAAGGTGTATTGCCATGGGAAAATCTGCTGTTAGGGACCTTTCCAAAGTTCTGAAGAGCAATGGTGTCTCTCTGGAGACCAAGGTGCATCTGATAGAGGCCATGGTCTTCACAATCACTTGTTATGCATCAGAGAGTTGGACAAAGCCTAGGGAGGATAGAAGGAAAATTGATGCCTTTGAGCTGTGGTGCTGGAGAAGAGTATTGAGGGTACCATAGACTGCCAGGAAAACAAACATATTCATGCTGGAAAGGGTTAAACCAGGAGGCTCCTTGGAGGCAAGGATTCTGAGACTTCATCTGACATATTTTGGACATGTTGTAAGGAGGGATCACTTCTTGGAGAAGAACATCATGCTTGAGAGGGTGGAGGGACAGTGCAGGAGGGGAAGGCCCTCTATGAGGTGGATTAATTCAGTGACTGGGTAATCTGGATGCATGTATCAGAGAATGATTGGCACAGGACAGAGCAGAGTTTAGGGCTGTTGTACATACGGTATCTATGAGTCGCAAGCCACTCAACAGCACAAAACAACAACAACAACAAGATAATTTTGAGGGAGCTCTGATGGCCTAGCACAAGAAGCTGTGCTATGATTAGGAAGGTTCTTCCCTTGAAATTAACTGCCTCTGAACATCTGTCAGAGGGTCAGCTATCAGTTGGTTTCAAATCTATGGTTCACAACAATATCAACAACCAAATCTTCAGGCATGATGTAAAGAGACACTACTTAGAGAGGAACATGACACTATTAAGAACGGAGAGTTGGCGAAAGAGAAGACCCTCAACTGGGTGTATTGATATGGTGACTGCTTGCAACGGGCTCTATAGTGTCAAAAAGTGTGAAGACGGCACAAAATAGGACAGGGTGTAGATCTGTTGTTCTTAGCGTTGCTAGGTTTTGCCCTCAACCTGACAGCACCGAACAAGAATAACAAGATAATATTCAGGAAGCTCTGTGACTTAGTTGTCAAGAATTCCATTGCCAATTCAAAGACAATCACTTTGAATCCACAAGCTGCTCCATGGAGAAAAGTTTATTAATCTCCTTTCATGAGAATTTCTGCCCCTGAAAAACCCACTGGAGGATCAGCTCTGAGTCAGTTCTGACTCAACAGTAAATAACAACAACAGCCATCTCACAATTTACCTCTGTTCTCTCTGAACTTTTTTATTCCAAAGCTTCTCCTTGTTCCATCTTTCTTGATATCCGCTTCAGGGTTTTTGGAGGAGGACTGATGATTTCCATTTTGAGCCTTCACATGATGAGGGTGAAACTAGTGTTGTAATTATTTCATATATAGATTACACATAAATATTTTGTTACAACCCCAACAATATTTCTATTTTTAAAGATAATTGATATCTTTACATATTCAGCCTCACAATGCTGGTTGTCAAATTTTTTCTGAATAATTCTTGGCAAATTGTTTTAGTCTCTAAGTCAGGTGCTCTGTGTGTGTGTTTCTATTGTAATTTAACTCAACTGTTTTTATTTGATCATATATCTTCATTGAAATGTTATCTAAAATTACTACTATAATTCAGATTTAGAGAAAATATTTTACCAGTTTGTTGCATTTACTGAGAGTTTACCCTGAATTTCTAATTGGATTGTATGATAATTTACTGAAGTATCAGTTTGAGAGAATGAGAAAAAGTTCACACTTTCCTGTAAAAGAGCAAAACAAGTTTAATACTGCCAGGCTGATTCTAATTAATTACAGTCCTACAGTACAAACTAGAAACACAGTGTTTCCAAGGCTATAATCTTTACAAAAACATACTGCAACATCTTTTCCCCCCTAAAGCATCTGATAGATATAAATGATGGACCTTTTTGTTCGTGGCAGAGCACTTTACCCACTGCACCGTCAGGGGTTCATTTTCTTATGTATCAAATCAAACTCATTTTTATTAAATTGATTCTGACATAGTGGTCCTCCATTAGGTTTCAGAGGCTGTAATACTGTCAGTGAAAATTTTCCATCTTTCCCTTGTGAAACATCTGTGAAATCTGAACTTCCAAACTTCAATTTAGCCGTGCAACATGTAAAGCATTATGTCCCAAGAGCTCCTTCTTATGTATATATTACCTGGAAAAGTTCATTATTTCAATTATCTAGGACTTTTTATAAGAATTTTGAAGTATTATGTTGTTATATTAATGAAAATTTATTTTTTTTAAATTTTAATTGTTACTTTAGAGCAGTAAATAAATAGGGTACTACTCGATGTTCAAGCAGGATTTATAAGAGCCCATGGCACCAGGGATATCATTGCTGATATTCAAATGGATGCTGGCTTAAGGCAAAGACTACCAGAAAATATCTATCTGTGTTTCATTGACTATGCAAAGGCATTTGACTGTGTGGATTATAACAAGTTGTGGCTAATATTGAGAATAATAGGAATCCCAGAGGACTTAATTTAGGTCATGTAAAACCTATGCCTAGACTAGGAGACTATTGTGCTAACATAGCAAGCGACCAATACATGGTTTAAAATTAAGAAGGGAGTATGTCATGGTCTAGGTATGTTGTTGTTGCTGCTGTTCTTGTTGAGAAGTGCATTATAGTGGAGTACTACTCATAGCAACCCTGTATACAATAGACCTGAACCCTGTTCTAGGTTGTTTTGGTTGCTACTGTGTGCTGTTGAGTTGTCTGCAACTCATAGTGACTTTATGTACAACAATTCTAAACCCTGCTCTATTTTGTGTCAACATTATTATCTCTTAACACACGACCCACAACTGAATCAATCTATCTCATAAAGGGTCTTTCTCTCTTGTGCTGTCCCTCCACCCTCCCAAGCTTGATGTTCCTCTCCAAGAACTGGTTGCTCCTTGCAACATGTCCAAAGTATGTTATATGAAGCTTCAGAATCCTTGCCTCCAAGAAGCAGGTTGGTTTCACCCTCTTAAGATGAACCTGTTTATTCTTTTAGCAGTCCATGGTATTCAGTACTCCTCTCCAGCACCACAGCTCAAAGACATCACTTCTCCTTCTATCATCTCTAGTCATTGTTAAGCTTTGTGATGTGTAACAATTGTAAAGACCGTGGCCTAGATCAAACACACCTAAGTATAGGTTTCTTATAACTACGTATCCTACCTTCTCAATGTTAGTCATAATTTGTTATGTTCCACACAAATGCCTGTTTACAGCCAATAAAACATAAAGAGATGTTCTTTTGCATTTTCTGCTTTCAATCAGGATTCATATGACAAGAGCAGTCAAAATTAGCCAAGGGGCAAACTGCAGGTCAGACCATAAATTACTCATGTGCAGTTCAAATTGCGACCAAAGAAAATTACAATATGTCCGTGAGGACCAGGATATGATCTTGAATCCCTGGTGCCATGGACTCTTCTAAACTCGGTTTTAACTTCTGGCAGTTCTCTGTAAATGCACTTTGCTAGGCATTTTAGGGTAACCTGCAGCAATACTTTGCTTGTCCATAGATATGTTGTTACCTTTTTGGGGGTGACATCTTGCTTTGCGCCTGTGTAGTGTGTGAGATAGCTTGCTTCTTTCACTCAGACTGCGTCCTCTACCTCTTACTCTCCCAGGATGGGAGAGAAGAACGATCATCAATGGCAAGTGGCAGCTGCAATGAAGCAACACCAAGAGCCGGCTTCACGCTCAGGAGAGAACGCTGCGTCTCCTCCTCATGGTGCTCTACATGATCAGAGAAACTTCTCTAGTAACGAACTATAGAAATGATCCCTGAAAATATAGTCTTAGCTTGCTTCTTTCAAGACATTGATATGTTCTTGATCTGAAGTCAATGCTTTAGAAATCAGTTGGGCAGCTACTTTACTTGTGTGTTTCTCTGAAGTTCTGACTCAAGAAAAAGTTCAGTGCCTGGGAGAGCAGCCTCTTATAGGTAAGTCAGATCATGGTGCTGCAGATTAAAGGCAAGTTGATTAAGTGGATGGATAGGCACAGGTGTGGAGCCAAATGGGGCGGGGGTGTAGCAGGCACAGTGGGGTGGGGCAACCACAGGGATGGGTCAACCCCTTGAGGAAAGTCATTCATACCTACCTCAGCTGTCCAGATGTGCTCACAAGTGGGGTCCCTACTCAAATTCCAGCTGTCCATTTCCCACCCAGAGGCTCTTGCTCAGTGGTCCCTGTCCAGCAGGTCCCCTTACCTAGGTCCCCTCGCACAGCATCCCCTGGCCCAGAAGGGCCCTAGTTCCAGCAGGACCCGAGAAGACTCAGTCAAATACCTGCCAGTCAGTCTGATCATGGGTGATTGGGTGGTCATCAGGGGCACAAAAAATCTCAATGAGATTTCAACAGAACCACTCACTCTTGGTGGAGGTTTAGAGAACTCGATCAATTTCCTGCTAACCTTCTTTCTCTTGGTGGATGAGTCCCACAGCAGCTCGGCTGGCGGCTTCCAGCTTTGGCTAGGCCTGTGGTGTGGCCGGTGGTGAGGCTCTTTGTTTCTGTAGCTCTTAAACTAATTGTTCCAACAAAAGTTCTGATTCAAATTTCTACTGTCCATGTCATGTCGTATTGGTCAGTCTCTGTGAGGCATGAAGGTCTATAGAAACCACTCTCTATTCAATGTGCTGCTTCTCCTGCTCTTCACACCATCTTGGAATCCCACATATCACCTTTTTCAAATGTGAAACCTTTCAATGTTATATCTAATGCTATAGTCAATGTTATATTTTACTGCTATATCTTTGTGTTTGTTCTTATGCCCTCATAGTCAGCTATAGCATTTATAGTTTTATGGCCAGAAGCCAACCTGAGCAGTGACTCAAATTTAAAATCCAACAGCACTGAAAACAATTCCAAATGACAATTTTTTTCAGAATGAAAGACTGAGATATGGTTTTGCTACAGCCGTTGAGAAGAAAATAAAGGCAAGTTCTCAAGCTTAGAGGGGAGATTAAGCAACATATTTGCTATAGATCCTTTTACTTTCCCTTAGGAAAGCATAACTACTCTAAGCTATACCTTTCTGGTAACTTTTGTATGAGAAGAAGTACGAATAGATTATACTCAGGGAACACTTGTGTAAAGTGACAGAAATTTAACTTTTGTTACATTTAGGGCATTCTCATTTCTCACTTAGAGCACAGCAAGTGAAAAAAATGAGAGAAGAGAGCACGTTTTTGTTAGACTATAAAAAATCTAGTTTAATGTCTTGTTTCAAATAGAAATTTGAACATTAGAGAATTTTAGTTAAAACCTAATATTCTTTACTGTTCTTTGAGACTGTAAAATGAGAGATAAAATTATTCAATGAATTTTCAAGGTTATGTATAATAATAACTTTTAAGGAAAGTTTAGTAACTGTAAAGTTTTTTTTGTGTGTGTGTCTATATATCTAATCTATACCTCTCTATCTTTCTATCTCTCTCTCTATCTCTAACTCTATCTATATCTATATCATTTTAAGATATCTCTGCTGTAATTTTATACAATTCAGACTTGAACCCAATAATTGATAAACAAATAATTACTAAAATAAACATTAAATAGGAAGATTTGCCACTTATAATGTGAGAGTATAAACTACAATAAGCTATAGTGTATTTTCTAGTGAATTTATTAGAAACAAGGAGTTCTGGTAAAACAGTGATTAAAGCACTTGAATGCTAATTGCAAGGTCAGAAGGTCAAACCCATCAGTTCAGTCTATAGGGAAAGATGCAGCGAACTGCTTTCATAAATATTCCATCTTTGGAAACTGTGACAGTTCTACTCCATCCTAGAGGATCAGTATGAGTGGAAATCTATTGTAAATGTTTTTTTCTTCAACAGAATATTCCATTTACTTTGTACATAAACGATGTATGAAGGCAAGGAGGGGAAAAGCATAAGTGAGAGAAGTAAATCTATGTACCTATGTATCTCTGTGTGTATCTCTCTGCCTCAATTTTTATTTCTATAGTTGAGTCCAAATCATGTGCCTTAAATCAAGTATTTCCAAATGACATAATTCATTATTATAGCAATTAAATAGCTAAGTCCATTGCCCTGTTGGAATTAATAATGTACAAATAAAACATCACTTATTAATGTTTAAATGAATAAACATTTATGAAACTTAACATTTTTTTAAAAGTCTTTTTTTTACTATACATATTAAAATATTTGTTTCTGTGATAGAATAGCTCTATTTATTGGAAATAATGTTATAAAGAAGAAAATATTTCATAACTAAGAAAACAAAGTCATTACTAGGATATATCAATGAGTATATCTTAGAAAGTTAAATTTACTATATCAATATATTTTAAAATGAAAATGCTTGAGATAAATTCATTAAACTATGCCATATCAATAACTTTATGATAAAGAAAATGTGATTGTGATTGAATTAAATTAATTTTAATACTTATCAGTGAAAAAAATTAGCAGTAATGTAAAGTTATCCCACAGTATAATCAAAACTGGTTTTGGTAGATAATCAGGCATTAAAAAAGAAAATATGAAATTGCAATTATAAATATCAATTACATGTCTTTATGCTTAAAACACTCTTATATCTTTCCATGTCTGTCATTTTAAGAATAGGTAGCAATAGTAAAGAAATAATTTGAAGTATATGTGCAAATTTTTAAAGTGTGAAATGACCATCGAGAAACATTGTCTAGGTTATATGTTGTTGTTTTTATATGCTGTTGAGTTGTCTGTGACACATAGTGACCCTATGTACAATAGCCTTAAACTCTTCCCTATCCTATACCAATCTCACTATCTCCCATCCCCATCCCCATTACCCCTGTCATTGAATCAATCCATCTCATCGAGGGTCTTCTGACTTAAAAATTACCCTTTATTCACAGCATGAACAAATTTGTTGTAATAAGCAACTATCTTATCTGGGGGGAAAATTTGGATATGGTAGAGCTTACCCTAATGGCAGTGTTCAACATTTGCAAAACAAAGTCAACTTTACAACACTGTGCATAGGTACACATATTCTACTTAAAATGACTCATGAAGGATAAATTACTCAAATATATTTACTGGGTAACATATATGCCTATAGGAATCAAAATGGTGACGGTACTGCATGTAAAATAATGTGTTTTAAAATGAATTATATTTATTCAGCTATACTGGCTCTTACATGAGTTTTGTTTTCTGTATTTTCCTATATATTAATTCAGTCCTCCCAGTCAAGGGAGCTCTGGTGGCCTAGTGGAAAGAAGCTGTTCTGCAATCCTGAAGGCATGTGGTTCAAGGCCACCAGCTGCTCTACAGGAGAAAATGAGCAATCTCCTTCCATGCAATTGAATGCCTCTGAAAACCTGCTGGATGGTCAGCTATAGGTCGGTTCTGACTCGACGCGGTACACAACAATAGGCAACAGATAGTCAGAATTTTATATCTTTCATTAAAATTTCCACTTTTCAGTTTATTTTCCAAATTTGGCTTATGTTTGAAGGATTTCTTCAACTTGTGGAAGAACTCTGATTCTTCCTTCTACCTCAGAAAGAAGAGTTTCCCCCCACTTTTAGGGAAAACATTTCACAATTTTGGATATAAAAATCACTGAGAAAAGACTAGCAAGGATTTTTTTTAAAGTCAATGAAGTTGACATTGCTCATAACTTCAAAGTGTAGAAATGCTATAATATTTCAATTTTGAAAAATAAATACATGACTTAAAATGGCATTTAGAATATGACAGAGTGGTAAAACATTGAGGATGATTCTAAACATTCTAACTTTGAACATTTAGAAGACATGAATATATTCTTATTCTTTCCCATACTATTGGTTTGCTTAATGATGTGGGAAATATAGGTTAATACAATACGTAACCTCATTACTTGTGTAAAGAACTTTCTGGGGTTAATCTTACTGCCAGTGGCAATCATCATTTTACTTTAAGGGAACTTTGGTGGTTCAGTTTGTGAGGAGTTACACTGCTAACCCGAAAACCTTGCTTCAACAAATCTCCTCCTATGTGATTTACAGCATTGACAACCCAGTGAAGGGTCAGCTAAGACCTGGTTCCATCTTAATTGAAACGAAATGTGAAGAAGAATGATTTTGCTGTTTACATTCTTGAAGGAAATGCATTCTAACATTTGCAGAAGAATCTAATACTTCAGTGTAAATATAACTCAGTAAATTTCACAGTAAGGTTATACTGGATATTTGTGGTCTGAAAAAAGGCTTAGAAGTAATCACATCCATTTTTGGAGTGGAAGAGATTTAATGACATGCATGCCACATGTCAGTAGTTGCTGCCATAATGTGGTGTGATTTCTATTCTAGTCTGTGATCCTTTAAATGTTTACAAAATGAAAAAAAATCATTTCCATCATTTTTGAGGTCTGAATTGTCAATGGATGAATAAAATTATTTTATATGTCATTGCATAGTTTAAAAGTGAGAAGGGAATACATCAGGGTTGTATTCTCTCTCCATATCTAGTCAAACTATATGCTGAGCAAATTATCTGAGAACCTGGGCTCTATGAAGAGGAGCATGGCATCAAGATTGGAGGGAGACTAATTAACAACCTGAGTTATGCAGATGACACAACATTGCTTACTGGAAGTGAGGAGGACTTGATGCACTTGTTGTAGAATATCAAGGAAAGCAGCCTTCGATATGGACTGCATTTCAATGTCAAGAAAACAAAGACTTTTACCACTGGACCAGTAGGCAACGTAATGATGGATGGAGAGGAGAATGAAACTAACATCACCTTCATCTTGCTTGGGTCCAAAATTAACATCCTTGATACCAGCAGTCAGGAAATAAGGAGATGCATTGCACTGGGAAAATCTGCAGTTAGGGACATCTCCAAATTATTGAGAAGTAATGATGTCAGTTTGAAGATTAAAGTGTGTCTAATTCAGGCCATAGTCTTTCTTATCACTTGTTATTCATCTGACGGCTGGACAATGAGTAAATATGACAGAAAAATAATTGATACCTTTAAGAAGAGCACTGAACATCCCATGGATGGCCAAGAGAATAAATAGATATATCTTAGAGAGAGTTCAGCCAGAGTGCTCTTTAGAGGCAAGAATGATGAGGCATCATCTTACATCCTTTGGATGTGTTGCTAGGAGGGCTATTCTTTGGAGGAGATGATGCTGGGAAAGGTGGAGGGTTGTAGAAGAAGAAGAAGACTTTCAACCAGGTAGATTGACATGGTAATTGTCATAATGGGCTTTTGTGTCTCAGGAAGTGTAAAGATGACACAGAATAGAGTAAGGTTTGGATCTTTGTTCATGGGTTTGCTATAAGTCGTACTTGTCTTGACAGCACCTAACAACAATAATAACATCAGTATATATCAAGTCTTGTAAAATATATTAAGCGTTAAACTTAGACATATGTTTCTAGTATTCCGTTGGAACATATTTGTATTCAGAAGGCATGTGCTTTAATAAATGTACATGTTATTACTATTAATATTTTATATATTACTATTAATATTTTAAGTATTAAATTTGTATTGATAACATTTTTCAGCAGCACACATCTATAAAAATATCTAAGACTTTTCAGAAGGGAAGGATTAAAGATAATTTGAGTCTTTACTATTAAAAATCTATAATCTTAATATAAGTGAAAAAATGAGAAAGAGGACAGTCATAACATACTTAAACCAAGCCCAACATTTGACTTAGGCTATGTTATGCAGTCTTCTTACCTAGTCACAAACACACACACACACACACAAACACATAAGTACAAAAAAATAAGTCAATAGGAGAGAAAGTCCTGAAACTATCCTAGAGAAAGTTTTCTCCATTTGGGGATCCCTGCTTCTTTGGAGCCATCCCAGGGACCCAAGAAGAAAACAGAGTGTAGGATGGGAAATAATGAGTAGGGGAAAGACTAATTATCTTTCCTGGCACACTGAGGTGTGAGAAAGACAACTACCTTCAAACCTCCCAGGACAGAAATTCCTTAAGTTGGTGCTCTTGATACCTTGAAATTTCAGAGACAAAGAAGGACATTGGACTTCATCATCAGGTAAGATAGTCTTTCACAGAGCCAGCACTTTCAGGTGTAAGGGAGGGAAGGGCCTGATACTGTCATGAAGTTCCCTTAATTTGAGGATCTCTGCTGTAGCAGGGGAAACCTAGGGACCTAAAAGAACAATAAAGTTTGGTACAGGGAGCAAAATGCAGGTTTTGGTTGTAATGTCACCGGAAACTCACAGTGACACTATGTAGACACTCTGAATGCTCTTCTGTCCTGAGCCAGTCTCATTGATTCCATCACATCTACCCTCACTGCTCCAATAACTATGTTAATCCATTTCATCTGGGGTATTCCTCTCCTATACTCTCTCTCCACCCTTCTGAGCATGATATTCTTCTCCATGGACCAGTCTATCAAGGCCACATATGTGGAGTTTCAAAATCATAATCACTTCCCTGCACCCCCAAGAAAACACTTGTTTTCAGCCCCTCCAAGACAGACCTATTTGTATTCTTCCCCCCTTTTAAACTGATCTGTTAATGAAAGTTTATATAAAACTTGGATTTCCATTAATTCATTGTTTCATATTTTCCTCATTGCCCCCTGTTGCCCCCACCCCAAGTTTGTTTTTTTTTTCCTTTGGAAAAAAAATTTCATTGTCACACAATCTGTTCCCTGACCCAGCCCACTTTATTATGCAGCTCTTATTCTTGGGTCTTGTCATGCCAATAATATCTAATCATATATTATTTTTATATAATTCTCTCCCTTGTCTGTTTCAATGCTGTGTAAATTATTTATCCTCTCTTTTCTTAGTTTCCCAAACCCCAATGTCAGTCCTATTTTATAACAATGGCATTATGCAGTATTTGTCTTTTTGTTACTGAGAGATTTCACTCAGCATAATGTCTTCCAGGGACACCCATTTTGTATAATATTTCATGAGTTACTTGTTTTTAAGGGCTGGTAATAGTCCATTTATGAATATACCACATCTTCTCTATCCATTCATTGGTTGAGGACACTTGGGTTGTTTCCAACTCTTTGTTACTGTGAACAAAGCAGTAATAAACATGGATGTGCATATATCTGCTTGGCTGGCAGTTCTAGTCCCAGTAGTGGACTTGTTGGATCAAATGGTATTTACATTTCCAACTTTTTCAGAAAGTATCATATTGTCTTCAAAAGTGGTTGCACCATTTTACACTCCAACTAACAGTGAATAGGGTTCCAGTTTCTCCCCAACCTAGTCAGTATTTGTTGTTTACTTCTTTGTTGAATTTTCCTATTGTTACTGGGATGAGATGTTATCTCATAGTTCTTTTGATTTGTGTTTCTCTTAGAGCTAGAGATTTTGGACATTTCTTCATGTGTTTGTTCACCATCTGAATGTCTTCTTTTGTGAAGTGTCTGTT
This sequence comes from Elephantulus edwardii, assembly GCF_000299155.1. Classification (NCBI taxonomy): domain Eukaryota; kingdom Metazoa; phylum Chordata; class Mammalia; order Macroscelidea; family Macroscelididae; genus Elephantulus; species Elephantulus edwardii. Next base: position 2,880,699 of record NW_006399784.1, on the reverse strand, counting down.
CATATCCTGTGCCCATTTGGCAATTGAGTTATTTACCTTTATCGTGTTATGGTTCTTGAGTGTTCTATAAATTCTAGATATAAGTCCCTGAACAAACATGCCTTTACCAAATTGTTTTTACCAGTCAATGCCTTCTCTTTTTACCCTGTTGGAGAACATTTTGGATGTGCATAAGGATTTGATTCTTAAAGGTCCTATTCATCTATTTTATCCTATCCTGGTTTAGATTTTCCAGGATGCTTGGAAGACTATTCAAGATGTGGATTAGTGCTTTTAGGGTTCTTCCAAGCTTTTTTCTAATGTAGTTTATAGTCCTTGGTTTTAGTGTAGGTCCTTGATCAATATTGAGTTGGTTTTCTGTATGGTGTGAGGTGTGGGTCCTGCTTGAGTTTTCTGCACATGGTTTTCCAATTTTGCCAACATCATTTGTCAAAAAGGGTGTCATTACCCTTCTTAACTGATTTCATCTCCTTGTCAAAAATTTCTTAATCATAGGCAGATAGGCTGATTTCTGGGTTCTAAATTCTATTTCATTGTACTGTATCATATGTCTGTCATTGTACCAGTACCATGCTGTCTTGACCACCACAGCAGTGTAGTAGGATTTGAAACCAGGAAGTGAGGTGCCTCCTACCTTGATTCTTCTTTTTATTGTTTTTTAATTTAATGAAAATTTATGGAGACATAATCAGAGCCTCTTTCCATTCAAAATGAAATTAGAGATTGCCTTATCCATCTCATTTAAGAATGGTATTAGTACTTGTATTGAGATGGCATTGGACATGTAAATGGTCTTTTGGAGGATTATCATATTCACAATATCGAGTTTTCCCATCCATGAGCAAGGTATAGTCTTCCATGTCTCCAGGTCTCTTTTTGTTTCTTGTAAAAACATTTTGTAGTTTTTTTTTACTAAATTCTTTGTGTTTCTAGTTAGATTAACTTTCAAGTAACTAATCTTGTGATTAGCAATTGTGAAGGTTATTGTTTTTCTTGGCTCCAGTTCTTTATTGCCTTTGTCACTGTAGAGAAATCCAATCGATTTTATAGGTTGAGCTTGTATCCTGCCATTTTGCTGTTTTGGTCAATTATATCCAGCAGTTTTCTTGCTGAGTCTTTAGGTTTTTCTAAGTATACTATCATATCATCTGTATTTAAAGGTAATTTTACCTCCTCTTTGCCAATTTGGATGCCTCTTATTTCCTTCTTTTGTCTTATTGCTATCTTTAAGACTCCTAATATAATACTGAATAGGAGAGGTGATAATAGGCATCCTTGACTCGTTCCTATTCTCAAAGGGAATGTCTTTAATCTCTCCCATTGAGAACATTATCTTTCAGATTTGCATATATACTTTTTACTATTTTGAGGACATTCCCTTGTATTCCCATTTTATTGAGTGTTTTAATCAGGACAGGGTGCTGGATTTTGTCAAAGGCCTTTTCTGAATCAATTGATATGTTCATGTGGTTCTTGTTCTTTGCTTTGTTAATGTGATGAAGTACATTGATTGTTTTTCTTATGTTGAACCATCCTTGCATACTTGTTATGAATCCCACTTGGTCATGGTGAATATTATTATTATTATTAATGTATTGTTGGATTCTATTGGCCAGGATTTTATTCAGGATTTTTGCAGCTATGTTCATGAGAGATACAGACTTATAGTTTTCTATTTTGGTGGTGTCTTTACCTGGCTTTATCATGAATGATATGTTTGCTCATAGAATGAGTCTGGGGGGAATCCATATTTTTCTATTTTCTAAAATAGTTTATGTATAATTGGTGACAATTCTTCTCTGAATTTTTGATAAAATTCACTTGAAAACCATCTGGTCCAGGGCTTTATTTGTCTGGAAGTTGTTTTGTTACTTTTTAAAGTTCTTCTTTTATAATGGGTCTGTTCAGGAGTTCAATTTCGGTTTGTGCTAGTTTATGTAGCTTATGAATTTCTAAGTATTTGTCCATTTCCTCTAAGTTTTCCTATTCGTTTGAGTACAGCTTTTCATAATATTGAATTGTTGACCTTTTTATTTTAGTTGGTTCTTTTGTGACATTGCCCATTTCATCTCTTACTTGGATTATTTGTGTCTTTTCCTTCTTTTTGTTTATTAGTTTTACTAGTAGATTGTCGATTTTATTGACCTTTTCGAAGAGCAAACTCCTGTTTGGGTTGTTGTATTGGTTTGGGTTTTTGTTTTATTTTTTACAGCTTATTTTTGTTTTTGTTTTTGTTTGGTTTTCTATTTCATTTAAATCTGCTCTAATGCTTACAATTTCAGTTTTTTTGAAGGTTTTCAGGGTTTTATTTTCTGTTCTTTCCAATTTATTTAAGATGTTGGGTTAGAGAGTCACTCATCATTTCCCCCTATCTTTTAATGTGTTTGCTTATTGTTATAAATTGACCTCTTTTTACTGCTCTGGCTTGTTTTCCACAGGTTTTGGTAAGTTGTGTTTTCTTTGCCATTTGTTTTAAGAAATTTTTAAATTTCATTTTTTTATTTATTCTAGCACTCTCTCTTGTTGAAGCAAGGTTGTTCAGCTTCTAAATGTATGGTTTTTACTTTAACCTGTTGTTATTAATTTCTAATTTTGCAGCAGTTTGGTCTGAGAAGATGCTTTTTATTATTTCTTTTTCTTTTTTTTATTTTTTTAGTTTATTGATGCTTGCCTTGTGACCTAAAATGTGACCTCTTCTGGAGAGCATTCCATGAACATTGGAGAAGAAGGTATATTGTGATTTTGGGAGATGCATTAACTTATATTTATCTGTGAGAGCATGTTGGTTTATTGTGTGGTTTAATTCTTCAGCATCTTTGCTGAGTTACCTTCTGAAAGCTCTATCTTTTCTTGAAAGCGGTATATTGAAGTCTCCAACTACTGTAGTTGTGTTGTCTATTTTCCTTTCAGTTTTGTTATTATATATATATATGGAGAGAGAGAGAGAGAGAGAGAGAAGGAATTTCATTTGGTGCATAGATGTTCATTAATATTATGTCTTCTTGTTCTATTGACCCTTTATTCATTATGTAGTGACCTTCCTTGTCCTTTGTGATGTTTTTATGTTGAATTTTATTTTATCAGAGATTAATATAGCTATGCCTGCTTTTCTTTTCTGGTTGCCATTTGCTTGGTGTTTTTTTTTTTCCTTTTAGTCTTTCTTCATCTTCATTTTTCAGGTGTGTCTCTTTTAGAAAACATATTGCTGGATTTTGCGGGGTGTTGTGAGTTTTATTTTGTTTGTTTGGTTTTTTGTTGTTATTGTTTTTACCCAATCTGCTACTCTTTTTCTCTTCAGTGGGTCATTTAAACTATTTATATTCCGTGTGATTTTTGAGAGGCAAGATTTCATTCTATCATTTTATTGAGTTCTTTTTGGTATTGTTGCTGGTTACTTTGCTCCATCCTGCTTTCTGTGGCCTCTCTGTACGAAGCAAGTCTCCCCGTGTTACTTGCAATGCTGGTATTGTTTTTATGAACTCCCTTAAGTACTTTTTTTCTGGGAATACCTTGGTCTTTCCTTTATATTTGATTGACAATTTTGCTAGGTATAACATTCTTGGTTGAGAGTTGTATTCTTTAAGGGTTCGATATATTTCATTCCACTGTCTTCTTGCTCACATGGTTTTTGCTGAGATTGGCATTTAATCTAATTTGCTCTCTCTTATTCTTTGTTTCTCCTTAGCTACTTTCAGAATTCTCTTCTAATCTTTGGTTCTGGCAAATTTGACTATGATATGTCTTGATGCTTTTCTTTTGGGTCCATTTTATATGGTATTTTCTCAGCTTCTTTAATACATATTTTATCATTATTCATTATTCTTGGAAAATTTTCTTATAGTAATTATTCCACAACTTTTTTCATTGCCCTTACTTCTTCCTATTCTGGGATTCTGATTATACTCATATTATTTCTCTTCATAGTGTCCCACATTGTTCTTAGGTTTTCTTCTTTCTTTTTGATCCTGCTTTTTGTTCTAGCACAGCAGTGGTGATAATTTTATCTTCTGTTTTACTGTTCTATGTTCTATCTCTTCAACCCTGTTCATGTGTCACTCCATCACCTTGACAGTATCTGAAACATTAGTCTTCATATTTTGGATTGTGATTTTTTGTTTTTACAGAGCCTCTGATGACTTGTTTGTTTTATCTGTACTGTTTTTATTTTTTTTTAGTTCCTCCTGTTTTTTGCTGTCAATGTACTGTAATTCTTCAAGTTTATCTTTCACCCATTGAAAAATATTCAATCATTGCTCTTTTAAATTCTGTGTCAGAAAGTTCTATCAGACTTTCTGGTTTCAGGAAATTCATTGATAACGTGTCACTTTTTGGGTTTGTTATCTTACTTTGGGTTTGTGTAGGGGATGAGGTAGCCTGCTCCCTGTGTGGCATTGCTGTGGTAGAGTTTTTCATGTCTGAGCTAGTGGTAGGCACTTGATCTGAAGTCTACTCCAGGAGAGGGTGGGGAAGCTACCATGTCTGTGTTTCTCTCTGCCTTTTGACCCAAGAGAAGATCTGCTTCAGGTTGTAGAGAAAAGTCCTGTGAAAGCAGCCTCCTGTCTCAGGATCCTGTACCCAGCAAAGTTATCTATCATGCAGAAGGACATATTAAGTCATTTGAAGAAAAGAAGAAACTTAAAGAATTTGTGAAAATAATAACAACTCTATAAGAACTTCTGAAGACAGTCTTTGACACAGAGACACTAAAGGACAGTGGATGGACCATAGTAACAAGAAATAACAACAAAAGAAACACCACAAAATGGGCAAAGGTGAAGTTTGTCAATAACTGAGGTTAAAATAAATGGACTACATTCACCAATTAAGAGAAAAAGAGTGGCAGACTGTATAAAAAAGTAAAGCCCATCAATGTGTTGCATACATCTGATACATATAAGAAATGAAGACATATTCAAAATCAAAGGCTGGAAAAAAAATTATACCAAACAAATGGCATTCACATAAAGGTAGAAGTGACAATACTAATCACTGATAAAATAAACTTCAGGATTAAATTGACCATAAATTATAAGTAAAGATAATAAATAGTGATTAAAAGCACAATAGATCAAGAAGCAATAACTTTGGTCAACATCTATGCACCAAATTATAGACTTGCAAAATACATTAAATAATGATTAACAGAAATAAAACTGAAGGAAAAAGTAATTGGCTTCAAAATAGTGGAAGGAGATGTTAGCATACCACTATCACCAAAGGATAAACTCAAAATAAACAAAGACACAGAAAATCTAATCTATATAATCAACCACTTTGATCTTGTGGACATATTCAAGGAACTGCACCTAACTGAAAGTAATTTACTATTGTCTCAAGTTCACATAGTACATTCTCCAGAGTTGATCATGCATTAGGACACAAAGCAAATCTCAACAAATTGGAAACACTGAAATAATAAAAAGTATCTTCTCAGAACACAATGTCAAAAAATCTAGATATTAACAACAAGAGGATAAAGTTTATAAGACCACTCATGTAGAAGCTTACAGAAGAAAGAAGTTTTTAAAATGTTTCAGAAAAAAACAATAAAAGATCTAAATAAATGGAAAACTATTCACTGTTCATGGATGTGTTATTCTTCTTATGTGTTTTCCAGTCACCTGTGACTCATAGCAACCATAGGCTTGAAACCTGCCATATCCTGAACCAGTCTCACTTTTTCCTGACACATCTAACACCATTATCTCAGTTGCTTTGTCAATCCATTTCTTACAGAATCTTCCCTTCTTGGGCTGTTCCTCCATCCTTATAAGCATGGTGTTCTTCTCTAATAATTAGTTCCTCCTGGAGACACGTTTGAAGTATGTGAGACTGACTTGAATTCCTCAGCTCTAAGGAACAACTTAGTTTCATCCTCTGTAGGACAAACCTGTTTATTCTCTTTACAGTCCATGGAATGTCCAATGCTCTTCTCCTCCACCACATCTCAAAGTCCTCAAACCCTCTTCTGTCATCTTTAGTCATTGTCCAACTCTCCAAAGTATAACAAATAATTGCAAAAAAACTTGGCCTGGATCAGATGCACCATAGTCCCAAGACATATATCATTATTCTTTAGCACTCTGGAGATATTCTTGACAGCCAATTTTCCTAATGCAATCTGTCTTTTTATTTCTTGACTGCTAGTGCTAACAAAAGGTGATTATGGAACCAAGTAAACTACAATAATTAATCTCAATTTCATCTCCCTCTGTCATGATGCAGCCAATTGATCAATGGTTAAGAAGACTTAATATAATGAGAATGGCAATCTTACCAAAAACAATATACATGTTTAGCACAATCCCAATGCAGATACCAAATTCATTTTTTTCAAGATTGAAAAGCTAATAATAAAGTTTATTTGGAGAGGTAGAGGCCCTAAATAAATAAAGCACCTCTATACTTCTAAAAACCAAAATGTAGCGGGAGACATAGCACTCCCTGATATAAAAATGTAATATACACCTGTAATAACGAAAATAGCATTGTACTGGTACAATTACAGGCATATAGAACAATGGAACAGAATTGAGAACACAAAAATTAAGGCATCTACCTCTGGTCGGTATGGAATGAGGCTCAATGTCAAGAAGACAAAGATTCTCATCACCGGACCAACTGGCAGCATCAGGATGGATGGCGAAGAGATTGAGATTGTTCACAGCTTCAGTTTGCTCAGCTCCATGGGCAACACTCTTGGCACCAGTAGTCAGGAAATCAAAAAACGTATTGCGATGGGAAAGTCTGCTGTTAGGGACCTCTCTAAAGTACTCAAGAGCAATGGACTAAGGTGCATCTGATACAGACCATGGTCTTTGCAATCTCTTGTTATGCATCACAGAGTTGGACAATGACTAGGGAGGCTAGAAGGAGAATTGATGCCTTTGATCTGTGGTACTGGAGAATAGTATTGAATGTACCATGGACTGCCAAGAAAACACACAGATTTATACTGGAGAGGGTTAAACCAGGCTATTCCTTCGAGGCAAGGATTCTGGGGCTTCATCTGACATACTTTGGACATGTTGTAAGGAAGGACAGGTTCTTAGAGAGGGACATCACGCTTGGGAGGGTGGAGGGTCAGCGCAGGAGGGGAAGACCCTCTATGAGGTGGATTGATTCAGTGACTGGGGTAATCTGTATGGGTGTGTCAGAGGCAGTGCGATTGGCACAGGATAGAGCAGGATTGAGGGATGTTGTACATAGGGTCGCTATGAGTTGCAATCAATGGCACATAACAACAACCACCACCTCTGGTCAATTTATATTCTACCAGAAAAACAAAAACAAACAAACAAACAAACAAACAAACAAAACACACAAGGACAAACAAACAAAAACTAAACCTATCAAATGGAGAAACAACAATTTCTTCAACAAATGGTGCTGGTAAAATTGAAATAACTCCATCTCATTAAAGCATCAATCCATTTTGTTGGGGTCTTCCTTTCCTTCACTGACCTTCTATCTTTCTAAATGATGTCCCTTTCTGAGGAATAGACTTGCATAGCTATCTGTCAAAAATATGAGAGATGAAACTTCACCATCTTTGTCTCCAGGAAACACCTTGGCTGTCCTTTGATAAAGACATATCTATTAGCAGTCCATGGGATATTCAGTATTCTTCTCTAGCACCACAACTCAAAGGCCTATGTTCTCTTTTTGCCATGCATAGTAAGTGCTGAAGTAATAGAAGATTATTGCTGAATCAGGCACACTTTAGTCTTCCAACTAGTTGATATCATAGTTCTTCATAGTTTTGAAGAGATCCCTGATTTGCCCAATGCAATGAATCTACTTGTTTATACTGACTGCTAGTACTCAGGATGTTGACTGATGATCTAAGCATGCTTATATCATTTACAGCATCAGCATCAATCCTTTCTCTAGCATTGTCCTGTAATAAGGATTTTGCATTCATGTAGTTACCTGTTAAAAAACTGTTTCAAATTGAGCCAAGTGTATTGTCATTGAATTAACTTTAAGTGAAGGAAACTGTCTAATTACCATTATAAACTTAAACTGAAAGTTCTCAGAGTAAAAGAAAACAAAAAACCCTAAAAGAAACCCCTCCCAAACCCAAAAATCCTATAACTCTATTTTCAAACTGAAGCATCACTCACAATTATGCTCTATAGAATCTCCAAAACTATATATAGAATTTTTCAAAAATCATTGCTCCTGAGTGCTGCATCATATTTCATGATGTGAATGTACCACAATTTCTCAATGTTAATGAACATTCAGTCAGTTTTCTTGTTTTTGCTATTGTAAAAATGATGCTATGAATATCTATGTACAAATCTCCATTAGTACCTCAGTTCTGTTTTCCTGGTGTTATATTCCTAAAAATGAAATCATGCTTGGAAGAGTGGAGGGACAGTGCAGGAGAGGAAGACCCCAGATGAGATGGATTGGTACAGTAACTGGGGCACTGTGGGGAGGTGTGTTGGAGTCAGTGACTGACTCAGGATAGGGCAGGCTTTAGAGCTGTTGTACATAGGGTCACTATGAATTGGATGCAACTTGATCACACATAACAGTAATAATATGCAATCTCTACATTTACAATGTTAGAGGAAACAGAAAACTGTCTTTCAGAGTGGGTTGCACCATCTTAAAATCCCACCAACAGTGCATGAGAGTTCTAATCTCTCCATGTCCTTTCCAACATTTATTACTTGCTACCATCTGAAACTTTGCCACTACAATTGAGGTGAGAGAACATAAGGACAAATGCCACATAAGACCATTATTGTAAAAATATAAGGAACACCAGTTAAGATGTGAATGAATATCCAAAGAGTGAAATTGCTTGGGGGAGGTGGGGAATCACAGAGCAACAGTTTGGTGAGAGGAGGGAGTAAGTGGGAAAAAAAATCCAAAACAACAAAACCACAATGTTCATGAATAAAACACAATGTAAACAAATTATTGGCGGCAAACCAATACAAAATTAAAAAAAAACAAAAACAAAACAACAAACCAATGTGTTACAAACTGAAGTATCAAATTCAGTGTCTTAAAACTACTGGATTGCCTGTAACTTTTACATTCATCAGACTCCTATTTATATGTTCCAAGTTTTAAAAAAAATTTAAAAAAAAAACCAAAAAAACCTCTTTCTCTGAAGAAACTTTTTTGATACAGCTTTCACTTCATTTCTTATTGTTCAAAGAGCTGACTCATGGCTGATACTCCAATATGTTTTCAAACTTTGCAAATGCAACTGGAAGAGATTTCTCATTTTTCTCCTTAGAACATCTGGTGTATTTGAATTGCTCATCTCAGTCTGGAGACTAAGTTGCACCTGATACAGACCATGGTCTTTGTAATCACTTGCTATGCATCAGAGAGTTGGACAATGACTAGGGAGGATGGAGGGAGAATTGATGCCTTTGAGCTGTGGTGCTAAAGAAGAGTATTGAATATTCCATGGACTGCTAAAAACACAAACAGATTCATCCTAGAGAGGGTTAAACTGGGTTGCTCCTTGGAGGCAAGGATTCTGAGGCTTTGTCTGACATACTTTAGACATGCTGCAATGAGGGACCAGTGCTTGGAGACGGATGTCATGCTTGGGCAGGTGGAGGGACAGCACAGGAGGGGAAGACCCTCTATGAGGTGGATTAATTCCGTGACTGGGGTAATTGGGATGGGTGTATCTTAGACAGTGAGATTTGCACAGGACAGTGTTGTACATAGGGTTGCTATGAATCTCAAGTGACTAGATGGCACATAACAACAACCACCTTTGGGTTAACAGTACTCCCTCCCGTTATGCTAACAGAGCTCCTTAATACAGTTTCATTATGTCATTGTTGTCTGCCACTATATACATAGACACAAATAAATTTATTTATAGTTTTTCATATAAAATAAATTTATAGTAACTAAAAATTTGTTTTATATTTGTCCAATATAGTTCTTTACGTGTTTTCTTATAAAACATAAAAAATGATTATAAAGTACATACATTTTACTCATTTCACATAGATAATCACAGATTTGGGGATAATATTATATTTCAAAATTAATAATATATACATAAAACTCTAAAATAATATTAATGTCAATAACATTATATTTGAGGACTATTATATCAAGCATATCCTTACCTATTTATCAACACATACATATACATTTCTCTTTTTTACTTATCTTTATAAATATTTTAAATCTAAATTTATAATGCTGTTCTTTTTGGTTAGGTGGTTTCAGGACAAGTACAACTCATAGAAAATCTATGACCAACAGATCAGAACCTTGTGCCATCCTATTCCATTCTCAGAATCTCTGACATACTAGAGTCCATGTTGGCATGCTCTTTCAACATGTTGACCTTTCTTCCTGGCATTAAATTACTATATAGGAAAGTAAATTATTATCATTCAACACTAGCAATGGAATTTTACGCTGTGACTTAAATAAGATGGACACTGTCTTCCTGCACAGATTTACAGCTTAGAGAACCAAATTAAGTGTCACAATGAATCAGAATCAATTCAAGGTCTGTGAGTTTTAGGACTTTATTTGAAGGAATTCACTATTATACTATTAATTTTTCCTCTATTACACAATTATTACATTTTCCTCTATTAAGAAATGTTCTAATAGTTCAAGTATTTTTAAGTACTCAATTTTTTTCAGTATGCATTTCCACTTTATTTTTTTCTAATAATAGAAGAATATATATTATAGTAAACATGTGACAAATATGCCAGTTCTTGTAGAACATACCAAGGCTGTTACTCTGTAATGAGAGAGATATATTTTTGTTAGCACTTAAGTTTTTAGGAAAAAACAACAACAACATTTTTTTTCTATCATTGAAATTTTGCCATTAAGACTCATTCTTCAAATTCCAGAACTTATAGTTGCTGATATTTGAATAGATATTCTTGTAAAATACATTTGCCTCTCAATCAAGTTACTGGAACAAGTAATATCTCAAGAGTACTACAAGGAGGAAAAAAATACTACAAGGAATTCTGTCAAATGATTCAGATATAAGGCTGAATGCACAGAAGGATGAAATTAATTCATTGTTTTCAACAAAGACAGAACTGTGTGCTATTTACACAGTCATGCATCAAAAGACAAACAGTTATTGGTTGGTTGATTGGGGGGAGGGTGTGCAAACACGCAGGCACATGTACAGATAAGTCAGGCTAGATACCATACAGAGAAAACTGAATGCATGTGAAGTGGGAATAATTTTAGATAAGGACTAACATGATAAAATAATCTAAAGTAGAATTGATAGAAGAATAGCTTTTCATACATTGCTGAGCTGCCTCTTACTCTACCAATGGCAAGTATAGCAGGGAAAGGAGTCAATCATTCAGGTATATTGTTGTTATGTGCCGTTGAGTACCTTGCGACTCATAGCGACCCTATGTACAACAGCCCAAAACTCTGCTCTGCCCTGTACCAGTTGCACTGTCTCTGATACACCCATCCTGATTACCCCAGTCACTGAATCAATCCACCTCAAAGAGGGCCTTCCTCTCCTGCACCTGCCCTTCACCCTCCCAAGCATGATGTCCCTTTCCAAGGACAGGTCCCTCCTTACAACATGACCAAAGTATGTCAGACAAAGCCTCAGAATCCTTGCCTCCAAGGAGCAGCTGGTTTAACCCTCTCCAGGATGAATCTGTTTGTTTTATTAGCAGTCCATTGTACCCTCAATACTCTTCTTCAGCACCACAGCTCAAAGGCATCAATTCTCTTTCTATCTTCTCTAGTCATTGTTCAACTCTCTGATGCATAACAACTGAATTCAAAGACAATGGCCTCTATCAGATGCACCTTAGTCTCCAGAGAGACACCATTGCTCTTCAGAACTTTGGAGAGGTCCCTAACAGCAGACTTTTCCATCACAATACATCTTTTAAATTCCTGGCTGCTGGTGCAAAGAGTGTTGACTATGGAGCCAAGCAGACTAAAGCTGTGAACAATCTCAATCTCTTCACCATCCCTCTTGATGCTGCCAATTGGTCCAGTGGTGAGAATCATTCAGGTATATTAGCAAACCTATTTTTACAAAGAAGGAGAAATAAAAAGGCTACTTAAAGGAAGGTAAAAGCAATTTTCTTTTTTAATGTGTTTTTTTTTTATTCTTCCTAAAAACAAATGTTGCTCTAATAGAAATGAAAGCAGTCAAACTTCTGGAAATTCATAATAAGGACACAAAGATCATTTCTAGAGATATATTTGCTAATAGCAGGTTCAGTGGGAATTATACCCTTGACAAAGATCAATTTACTCTTGGTTCTCACTAAGACTATTGTGAGTTGTTTTAAGAAAAACCCATAAGTATACTTTCAGAATAATATTTAAAAAATAAATGTGAAAACTGTAGCGACTTTAATACTTAAATCTCCAATAGTCTATTATTTGCCTTCTTACAATCAGACATTTATCTCCTCCCTTCTAGAAATTTCTTTCCAATTTTATTTAAGCGGGATAAAGATTTAAGTGAATCTTTGTGATTATTATAATTGTGTGTTAACTTGGCTGGATTTTAATTCTCAGTAGTTTATCAGTTAGTTGTATTTTAGTCACCCCTCATGAGATTCGCTATGATATAATAACTTTCATGATGGAACTGCCTTGAGCAAATAATCAAGTGAAAGATCATTTCATTAAAGATGTGATGTCTATCTAATATATAAATTAGGCTGGCTTTTTGTTTCTTCTGGAGCTTGTGCCTTACTTGTAATCATCTGACCTTTAGTTCTTGATAGTGTGGTAAAAGAACTTTGAAAAATGGCTTTCCTATTCATGTGTCCCCACCTCTGGGGACAAGGTCTCCAGGTATCTCAATGGCAGGTACAAGGTCTTGTTGAATCAGCAACAGTGATACCAATATACAAGAGTGACTTTTACACTGTAGGGAGATTGTGAAAAGATTGTGGAGAGACTGTGAGCAGACTGGGGCAAGATGTAGCCTGACAGAATCCTGGAGCAGGGGCTGAAGTAAAATGTTTTGCTTTTAGATGATTGAATGAAGAGCTAACTTGCAACTGCTATGAGACAAAACTTGCTGGATAATTAAAGAAACCAGAGGTTTATTTGTGTTGCTGAACTGAAACTAGACTTTCACTTGTTGACTGAGAAATTGTGTTTTAATTTTAATCTGGCTTGGTGCTGCTATTCACTAAATGTGGCCCTTCAACATGTTATATCTTTTGCCTCCCCCACTGCCCAACATATTTCCCTACTAAACTCTACAAATGTGAATAAAGTCTATGAGTCAATTTACAATGAAAAATGGACTAAATGATTCATATAAATAGGTGCAGGAGCAAGAAGGGTTACATGTCTGATCACATAGCTATTTGTTTGTTTCTAAGGACATTATTGATGGAGAAAATTCCCCTAAGTGAAGCAGGTAGAAGTGTCAGACTTAAAAAGTTGATTTCATAAGGCTCAAGGCTAAGGTCTCCGTGTGCATATTTCTCAAACTGTCCTAACTATATTCTATACTGATCTGGATGCTTGTTTGTGTTGTTATATGTCGTTGAGTCACTTGCAACTCATAGCAACCCTATGTACAATAGCCCTGAAACCTGTTCTAACCTGTGCCAACCTTATTGTCTCTGATACGCCTACCCTCATTACACCAGTTGGTCTTCCCCTCTTGCACTGTCCCGCTACCTTTCCAGGCATGATTATAACCTTTTAATTTAAACACTCTCAAAAAAAAAAAAAGATGTCAAAAGTGGTGAAATTTGTTTCACCAGATTCATAGCAACATAGTTTGGTTTTGTAAATCTGAATCTTGAGAAGATGTACAGTTATAATGGTTATTGTTTGTTTCTAAAATGTGGAGAAAATGTAATTTGTGGCTATTAAGAAAAGTTGGAAAGTTCCTTTATGGACTGAGAAAAAAAGGGTAGAGGAAAAAGATGAAACTGAAAATTTCTTGAATTGTCCATGTATGGTATGTTGGGATGTCTTTCTTTTTCCTATAACATTGACATATATTATAAAAATGAAAATGAGGAATATGTAATGTAACATATGCAATTGCTGTTATAGACTCTTGAGTAACCTGCAACTACTAGTAAGCCAATGCAAACCAGCCCCAAACCCTGCTCTATCCTCTGCCAATTCTACTGCATCTCACACACCTACACCCATTACTCCAGTTACTGAATCAATCCATCTCATCGAGGGTCTTCCTATTTGTGCTGTCAGTCTACCCTCCCAAGCATAATGTCCTCTCCAAGGACTACCTCCTTGGAATATGTCAAAAAGATGTTAGATGGAGCTTCTGAATTCTTGCCTCCAAGTAGCAGCCTGGTTTCACCCTCATTATGATGAATCTGTTTGTTATCCTAGCCAATCATGGTATATTCAATACTTTTCTCCAGCACTACAGCTCAAAAGCATTAATTCTAGTTCTATCATTCTTTGTGACTGTCCAGTTTTCTGATGCATAGCAAGCAATTACAAAAGCCATGGACTGAATCAGGCACACCTTAGTCTCTGAACTGTCATTGTTGTTCTTCAGTACTTCGGAGAGATCTCAGCAGATTTTCCAAATACAATTTGTCTTTTAATTTCTTGGCTGCTGCTACCAAATGTGTTAACTGTGGAACCAAGTAAACTGAAGCTGTTAACAATCTCAATCTCTTTGCCATTTGTCATGATGCTGCCAATTGACCCAGTGGTGACAATCTTTCTTTTCTTGATATTGAGCTTCAATTCGTATTGGAGGCCGCAGTCCTTAACCTTCTACAGCAAGCACTTCAGGTCCACCTTGGTGTCAGCAAACAGGGTTGTGTCTTCTGCATGACACAGATTGTTGATGAGTAGTGTAAAAATTATTAAGATTTGTTGATATAGTGCTAAGATATATTGTAAAATGATTAAAGTTTTTTTGATTTAACTATACAGGATCTTGTTAAATTGAGATGCATATTGTAGCTCATAGAATATAATTGATGGATATTAATGTATTCTTCTATGGAGCAATACTGACAAATACTGAATGTTATGAGATGCATTTTAATTTAGAGGAAAAATGTAAGTCAGTTGGATATTTGTTGGCTAGTCAAAAAGGGAAAATTTGCCCTAAAAGAATGCTTGCAGCAAGTAATAGAATTTGGTACAGCATAGGGAGTTCATTCTAACAAAGATTAAATCCTACCCAGAACTCTGAAAATAGTTACATTTGAAAGAAAACAAGTAGAAAAAGAGAGGCTTTGCCAATTAAATTGGTAAGCTAAATACAATTCCTATCACACTACCCTTTCTAGGCAGGGCTTGATGTTAATGGGACCTCTGAGTATGCTTAACCTGTGATGACCACCTGGTTTTACTGGATGAGTGGAAATGGGAAGGATTGTAACCTCCTTTCCAGTACATAATGTTAAAGGAACCTGGTGAATATGCTCAACTTGTGGTGACCACTGGGTCCACTTGATGAGTGAAAGTGGGAGACATGCAGTAAGGAAGAGACAGGCTGAGTTTGGACATGTTGTTTCAGCACTGTCTAGCATGTTGAATAAATAAGTAAAGAAGGACTGCTGATATATTGACTTAACCCATTTGAGGCCAAGGTTGAATGAATGTACAAGCCGGTTTGAAACACAGGACTTCAGAAGTTTGAACTCCTGGGTTTGCAGCTGATTCCCATTTGGACAGCTGTGAATGGCTGGAGATGCGTTGACCAGAACCAAATCAGGTGAAGAGAAGATGTCTCATTCTGTGAGCTAATGTTGATTACTGTTACTCTATGGTTTGCTTTGGACTGAAAGTTTGTTTATAGATGTGGTTGCTCAAAATTTCAGAGTTAATAGAACATTATTCAGTGAAAAAGACATTGTTGTTTCTAAAAGCACTGGTTTTATAGGGATAAACAAATCACAACCTGACAATCGAAAATGGGGAGATTAAGACATAAGAGAAGTAGGTTGTTTACATACTTCCATGAGGATAGACAGTAGTAAGGAGAAGGCTGACCCTTCAGAAATTGAGATATAATGGCTAGAAAAGCCAGTGGTAATCTGTGGTGTTAGACTTTTGAAAAGTCGGTTTTCTATCCATTGTGTTAGCCCATAGTGAGGGTATGATCTCCAGATACATCAACTCTGGATAAATGGTCATGCAACTCATCAATAGCTGTGGGATCAATATAAGAGAGTATTGTCAACACTGTAAAGAGATTGTGGAGAGAATCTGAAGAGACTGTGGCAATGAATTCTTCTATGGAGCAATGAAAACAAACACTGGATATTATAAAAATGGAAAATATTGTAAGTTAAAGGAAGAATGTAAGCCAGTTAGCTATTTATATAAGGAAAATTTGCCCTAAAATAATTCTTGTAGTAAGTAATAGAATGTGGCACAGCACACAGAGCTTATCCTAAGAAAGATTGTCTCATCCAGCACTCTGAAGAGATTTACATTTGAAAGAAGACAAGTAGAAAAGGAGAGACTAGGCCAATTACTGTGGCCTGAAGGAACCCTAGAAATGGAGCGAAAGTTAAATGTTTTGTTTCTGGGTGACTGAATAAAGAAATAATTTGTGGCTTCTCTGAGATAAAGTTTAATGGACGATTGAGGTAATTAGAGGTTTACTCACCCTAACAAACCCCACACCTATGAGTAAATTTCTATGAGTCAAATTGCAAAGAACATTCAACATAATGATTCATAGAAATATGTGCAATATCATGGTAGGGAGTAGAGGTGGCATGTTTGATCATGTAGTTATTTGGTTGTTGTTGTTATTGTGTGCTGTGGATTGGGAACCCACCGCAGCTTACCCTAAAGGACATTTACAGAGGCAGTTAATCCTTTGGGATGAGATGATTCTCTATCTTCTTGTAGAGCAGCTGGTGGGTTAAAACCACATAATTTTGTTTGGTACTATAGATAATACTCACGGTTAGAGCTCCTCTACATACAGTGGCTAGAAGTCAGACTCAGCCAACCCAGTGTTGTAATTCTTTCTTACATAATAATTGAATCTGCAACCTACTGTCTAACTTCTTAATCTTGGGTTCATCAGTTTGAACAGGTATGCAAATCAAGAAGGGACTCTAGACTGAAAGAGGACCCAGAAAACTGAGATATGTCAGCCTCTACAGCATCCCTTGCTCTGTGTATATATCTATAAAGTATATTGTTATTATGTGTCATTGAACCACTTATAACACATAGTGACCCTTTGTACAAAGCCCTATACCCTGCTCTATCCTATGCCAACCTTATTGTATCTGACACCTACCCACATTATCCCAGTCACTGAATCAATCCATATCATTGAAGGTTTTCTTATCTTGTGCTGTCCCTCCAACCTCCCAAGCATGATGTCCCTCTCCAAAAACTGGTCTCTCATTATAACATGTCCAAAGTATGTGAGATGAAGCTTCAAAATTCTTGCCTTTAAGGAGCATCCTGGTTTCTCCCTCTCTAGAATGAATCTGCTTATTCCCCTAACCATTCATTGTATATTCAATACTCTTCTCCAGCACCAGAGCTCAAAGGCATCAATGTCAATTCTATCATTCCTAGAGATTGTCTGGATTTCTGATGCATAGCAAGTAATTACAAAAACCATGGACTGAAATAGACACACATTAGTTTCCAGACTGACATCATTGCTTTTCAGTACTTTGGAGAGGTCTTTTTTTTTTTTTTTTGAGAGGCCTCTTACAACAGACTTTCGCAGTGCAATTTGTCTTTTAATTTACTGGTTGGTGGTACCAAGAGTGTTGATTGTGGAGCCAAGCAAACTGAAGCTGTCAATAAACTCAATATAACTTATATAGATGATATAAATATATGTACTACAACTAAGTGTCGAGGACTCTCCTTCTTAGGACCACTCGATGGCACTTAGCAACAGCAACAACTACAACTAATTATTACTGAGTTGGATCTGACTCTTAACTGACACTTCAGTGAATTTTTCAATCTATGTATATCACCTTGTATTGGAAGTCAAACTTATTACCTCCTAGGCTACCAGAACTCAATAGATAGATGAATATATGGATAGATAAGTGGATAGATGGATGGACAAAGGGAAAAATTGATGGATAGTTAGACAGGTAGGAAGGATGGACGTAAGGAAGGAAAGTAAGAAGGAAGGAAGGAGGGAAAGAGAGAGCGAGAGAGAGAGAGAGAGAGAGAGAGAGAGAGAGAAAAGAAAGAAAGAAAGAAAGAAAGAAAGAAAGAAAGAAAGAAAGAAAGAAAGAAAGAAAGAAAGAAAGAAAGAAGAAAGAAAGGAAGGAAGGAAGAGAAAAGATAGGTATAGGTAGAATTATAGATAGATATAGACATTAGTTTTCATAATTTTATTTGGGCTGTAATATACATTAAGTATGAGTTTTCCCTATTTCTCTTTGAAGTTGATAGGAAAAATATAAAGACAACCGAAACTCAGTGTACTATCCTATTTTCTATGTTACATGCCAACTTTTATCTCAATTTCTTAATTAAGTGATCCTGGCTCCAAGATTAATATACTCATTTGATCAAAACTTTAGGGAATGTAAGATAATTAAATGAATTCATTATGCCTCAAAACTTTATGTCATCCAGTCCTTACCTTTTGACACATAAGCATTTAATTTAATTTATTTAGTGCAGAGTATACCTTCCCATGTTTGAATTTTATCCTTGGCAGGGCTTTATGAGGAGGAATTTGACATCAGAATTAGAGGTAGATTCATCAACAACCTACATTATGCAGATTACACAACCTTGCTCTCTGAAACTGAAGAAGAGCTGAAGCACATGTTGCAGAAGGGCAAAGACTGTAGTCTTCAATATAGATTGAAGCTCAACATCAAGAAAACAAAGAGTCTCTCGCCACTGGGCCAAATGGCAGCACCATGATAGATGGAGAAGAGATTGAGGTTGTTAACAATTACAGCTTGCTTGGCTCCACAATCAACATTCTTAACATCAGCAATTAGGAAATCACAAGACTAATTGCACTGGGAAAATCTGCTGTTAGAGATCTCTCCAGAGTGCTGAAAAGCAATGATGCCAATCTAGAGACTAAGGTGTGCCTAATCCATGCCACGGTCTTTACAATTTCTTGCTATGTATCAGAGAGTTGCACAATGACTAAGGATGGCAGAAGAAGAATTGATGCATTTAAACTGTGGAGCTAGAATAGAGTCATGGACTGCTAAGAAAATAAATAGGTCAGTCTTGAAGAGGGTGAAACCAAGCTTGTCCTTGGATACTAGGATTTTGAAGCTCCATCTCACATACTTTGGGCATGTAGCAAGGAGAAACCAGTTCTTAGAGAAGGACATCATGCTTAGAAGGGTGGAGGGATAGCACAGGAAAGAAAGACCCTGGAGAGATGGATTGATACAGTAACTGAGGCAATGGAGGTTGGTGTGCCAGAATTACTGAGACTGACACAGGACAGTACAGGGTTCAGAGCTACTATATATACGTAGGGTTGCTATGGGTCACACAGAACTCGACAGGACATAAAAACAACAACAATCTGATTTATGTTGACAAGTATATATTCTATAGATTTTGATAAATTAGGAACTTGAAAATTTTGCATACTGAAACAAAGAATAATATACAAACACATGCATAAACACTCATAAAGTTTTTATTAGCAAAGTACATCAGAAATAGATTGTCAATTCTGCTTTCTACACTTATGTACTCAAGGAGTTCCAGGGAAATTTATCTACCACCATGGATGCTATTTTGGTATGTTGTTATGTGATATCAAGTTGCTTGCAAGTCATAGTGACCCCATGTACAACAGTTCTGAACTCTGCTCTATTCTGTGTCAATCACATTGTCTCTGAAACATCTACCATATTACCCCAGTCACTGAATCAATCTATATCATCCAGGGTCTGTCTCTCCTGTGCTCTCCCTCCACCTTTCCATGCATGGCATCCTTCTCTAAGATCTAGTCACTCCTTGCAACATGCCCAAAATATGTCAGACAAAACTTTAAAATCCTTACCTCCAAGGGCAGCCTGGTCTCAGCCTTCACAAGACAAACCTGTTTGTTCTCCTAGCAGTCAATAGTTTATTCAATACTCTTCTCCAGCACCATAACTCAAAGTCATCAATTATTATTCTGCCATCCTAAGTCACTCTACAGCACTCTGATGTATAGAAAGTAATTGTGAAGACCATGGCCTGGATCAGGCACACCATAGTCCCTAGACTGATAGCTTTGCTCTTCAGTACTAAAGAAAGGTCGCTTGCAGCATATTTTCAAAATGCAATTTATCTTTTTATTTTCTGGTTGCTAGTATCCAGAGTGCGGACTGTGGAGTTAAGGAAGCTGAAGCTATTAACAATCTCAATCTCTTCACCATCATCATAATGCTGTTTATTGGCCCAGTGGTGAGAATCTTTGATTTTTTTGATGTTGAGCCTCTAGTAATATTGAAGGCTGCAGTACTTGACTGTCTGCAGCAAACTGTTGCAACTAGCAAGCAAGCTGCCATAGTTGAGCAAACTGGCAAAATGGTAGTAATGAAATGTGTGAAGATAAGGAGTTAGAAAATAGAAGAAAAGGGCCTATTTTTCATGTGGAAAGAAATGAATAGAGAAAGTCAGAATTGTGTTTCAAATGTGAAGGATTCTATGGTAAAATACTAACTGCTTGTATGACACAGAAAATATCAAAAGAAAATTGAAATAATACAGTGTCTATACACCAATATTAATTGGGTGATGCTTATTTATGACAGGAGATGTATATAACCCAAAACCTATGATACTAAGGCAGAAATCAGACTTCATTCCACAAGACTTGTAACTAACAAAATGCAAATTGAGGTTTTTCAACTAATGGTTACAACACCAAGGTATTTGAGCTTCTACGTCAAGGAACACGAAAAAAAAAATTACTTGACTAAAAAAAACTGGAAGAGATTCATATTTGTATCAAAAGAAATGTGAACCAACACAATAGGGGAATTATTGTTAGCTCTAAGTCATAGATGAGTTGGTTGTTCCAACCAACAGCAATGAGAGAGAGAAAGAATATTTATGGAAACAGTTTACTGGGTCTTTCTTGGAAAGAATCACTGAGTGGATTTGAACAGTCCCCATTTAATTTGATATAGAATGCTTACTCAAAATAGCACCAAGTTTTTTTAACTCATTATAGAATTTGAAAATACTTTCAAAAGCATTTTCTATGCAGTATTTTTTGCACTTGTATTTACTAAAATATAAAGGTGCTGAATAATATTTTCATAAATATTGACCAAATATTTACCAAAACACTCTCACTTCTAACGCTTACATTTCCATACACGACTAATTTTGCTTCCACATAAATAACTTTTTCCACCTTCTGGAATATTTCATGATTTTGTGTGACAAATAGCAGCAAAAATAAAAGTAACATCTTTCTGTTCCTATCTTTGTGGAGAAGTGAAAGTATTTAATTGTATTTTTTTTTTTTTTAGCTCAACGACTAGAAACAGAGCCAGGTTATTAGACATGGAAGATTGCTTAATATTTGTTTTGTCCCCAACAGGGGTCTCAAAAGACTTTGTTGCCTGGAAACACAGAGCCTAGGGTACCACAACAGGCATGAAATGAGTATGGATGCTTTCAGTGGAACTCTCCACATCTTTAATTGCTCCAGGAAGTCTATATATGTGTTTATCTATTCCCATCTAAATAGCTTATACTTGGTTTTGTTGTTTTTTTCCCCCTTTATCTTCTTAGATACTTGATGCTTTTTATTGCTCTGATGGGTGTTTTATAATCAGTCTTTCATTTCTATTGGCCTATTTTAATTCATAATGATTATGAGGCTGGTGCAGTGTTTTGTACTCTTATACATAGTATCTTTAGAATTAGAAAATGAGACAATGGCACCTAATAGCCACAGTAATTATTCACACATCAGAGCCAGTTAATTTGAACTCCATGAGATTTTCTTAAGATAAACCATTTACTCATGTTGATTTTTCCTTTTGTCATACTAGGGAATACTTACATGCTAAGCTAATTTAAAATTACTGAATCTGAATAAATGATAATTATTGATTTAATTTTATTACCTGCAGAAAATCAGATGTTGAACGGGGCAGAGGTATAATAGAGTTATATAAAAACCTTTCATTGGCACTTTAAATATATTATCGGATATGAAGCAACAAGCTTTCTTTTACAACTCTATTTTCATAAAGAATATGGTTAGTTTTTGAGTGTCTGGAATACTTGGATATGAGAAGGCTGAGGTAAGGAAGAATAATTTATATTATTTGTCTGCATATTTATTTTACCTTTAGGCCTCTGACCTACGTTGAGTTGATTTAAACCATACAGATCATAAGAAACAAACTTGCATCAAACATGGAAGGCCTATTTTATGGTATAAATAGATTGGCAAATATAGACAGAAATTCACAACCAGAAGAGCAAATGGGGTCTTCTAAAGATTAATTCCAAGTGTACATTAAAAACTATTTACAATAGGGTGAAAAGAAAACCTATCAACTGGGAAAAGGAAATTAGGAATGCCATCTCAGACAAAGATCTCATAACAAATGTTGTGAATACCATATGCCTTTCACAAAGAAAGACTGACAACTCAATTACAGAATGGGGAAAGACATGGGAAGACTTTTCACAGATGAAGCTATTAGGATGGCCAACAGACACATAGAGTAATACTCGGAATGACAAGCAATAAAAGAGATACAAATGAAAACCATAATAAGATACCATCTCATAACAGTAGCAATGGTGAAGTTTAACAAAACAGAAAGCAATAAATGTTGGAAAGGAAATGGAGAAAATGGAACTCTTATACTCTGTTGTGGGATTGTATAATGGCATAACTATTCTGGAAGGCATTTTGATGTTTCCTCAAAAAGCTGAACACAGAAATTCCATATTGCTCTGCTAGGAATGTATCCCAGGGAAAATGAAAACGAGACACAAATGGAAACTTGTACACCAATATAAATAGCAGTGTTATTCACAACAGTAAGATAATGGAAACAGCCACACTGTCCATAAATAATAAATAAATGGATCGAGAAATTCTGGTATATTCCTATCATGGAATACTATATAGCTTTCAGGAACAACAATTTTTAAAAACAATACTGTATAATGGAGAAACTGGAAAACATTATATTGAATGAACTCTATGTCATAAGGACAAATACTTCATAGGACTATTATTGTAAAAATTAAAGGATAACTAGTAGGACATGTATAAAAGTCCAAAAGAAAAAGGAAAGAGGACAAGTGGACTGAGGGTGGGGAGTGGGGACATGGTGGTGTGACAGAGTTTGGTGTATGAAGGAATTAGAAAATTTCCAATGAAGACCTGAAAAGATGGGGTAATAGTGGGCATAGATCAACTGTGGTTAATTTTATAAAACATAATGTACTGGAGTGAACATAGGAAATGCAATTTAAATGAAGAAATGAGTGAAACACAATGTCTATGAATTAAA
>NW_006399784.1:2842881-2857143 GCF_000299155.1 Elephantulus edwardii | reverse complement strand
ATTTATTGTGTTATAAAACTATTTTTTTATTTGTGATTAACCATTATAATAAATCTATAATGTTTTGTTCTAAGGGAGGAAATTATGCAACAATGAAAGAATGGAAACCCAAGCTTTCTGTAAACTTACATTAAAATCACAATAAAATTATTTATAAAAAATTACATTCTTTTATACCTTAAATACTCTCAATATTATTCATAATATATATATGATTGAATAACATTACCACACAATTACTAAAGCATGTATATACATTAACTGTAATTAATAAATTAGATAATAAATTTATCTTGTGTTGCTGGTTGTTGATTTCCATCAAGTTGATGATGACTCATAGTGACCTTATGAACAAAAGACCTGAAGTCTTTTCTTCAAGTAGTTTCTCAAAGTTCATAATACAGTTTCCATAGGCACATGGTTAAGAAGTGGATGCCACTCCTGCTTCTAAACCTGTCTTAAATTGGGAGCTCTGGCAAACACTTTCCACCATAGGCCACCACTATGGCATCTGACACCCAAATGTCACAAGGCTCAGCATCACAGCAAATCCAGATTATGTCAGTATGGAAAATTGACATAAAAGTTCTCTATGATTTAGAAGTATGTTCCCCCAAAATATAACAAAACTAGGCCTGACGGCCACAGGCACAAAGGCCTAACCTAATTTAAAAACCAAGGCATGGGTTATACTTCATGAGCTCCTTCCTCCCACATTCCTTCATTATCAAATATTCCCATTGGCTCTCACCAGACCAAAAGAGCCCATCTGACAGAATTTTGCTGTTTCCTCAATCTTCAACCAACTGAATTTAAAAAACCAAGGCATTGTTTATCAGGGCAAGTAATTATCAGTGTTTGAAAACAAGTACTTGTAATTGGTGATTGTATGTATGTATGTATGTATGTATGTATGTATGTGCATATGAATAAGTGAATATAACAAGGAAAAGTCTTTAAGTAAAGCAATTACAGTGTATATAATGGCAAGAAGATGCACTGCAATCCCAAAGGCATGTGGTATGAGGCCAAAAGCTGCTCAGTGGCAGAAGAATGGGCAATATTCTTCTGTGAAATCAACTTCTGAAGACCTGCTGGAGGATCAGCTATTGGTTGTTCCAACTCTGTGGTAATACACACACACTTAAACACACACACACAAATTTATTCCCATTCCAAAAAATGGTGACTCAATTGAGTATGAAAATTATCATACAATATCACTCTTATCACACACAAGCAAAATCATGCTGAAGATTATCCTGAAATGACTGAAACAGTATATTGATAGATAACTATTAGTAATACAAGCTGGGTTTGGAAGACGCCATGCCACTAGAGACATTATCATCAATGTCAGATGAATCTTGGCAGAAAGCAAAAAGTACCAGAGGGATATCTATCTGGGTTTCATTGACTACGCAAAGACATTTGACAGTGTAGATCACAACAAACTGTAGTTAACCTTGAGGAGAATGGGAATCCCAGAACACTTGATTGTGCTTATGTGAAACCTCTAACTAGACAAGGAACCAGTCCTCAGAACAAAGCAGGGAACACTCTCTGGTTCAAAATCAGGAAGGGAGTGTGTTACAGTTGTGTCCTGTCTCCACACTTTTTCAATCTATAAGCAGAACAGATGATTTGGGAGGCTGGGCTTTATAAGGAGGAATGTGACATCAGTATTTGAGGAAAACTCTTCAACAACGTACATTATGCTTGCTGAAACTGAGGAGGACTTGAAGTGCTTGCTGCAGAAGGTCAAGGACTGTAGTCTTCAGTATGGATTGATGCTCAACGTCAAGAAGACAAAGATTCTCACACCTATCCCAGTTGACAGCACCATGATAGATGGAGAAAACATTAAGATTGTAATCAGTTACAGCTTGCTTGGCTCCACAATCAACATTCCTAGAACTAGTAGTTAAGAAATCCAAATACAAATTTCACTAGGTAAATCTGCTGTCAGGAAACTTTCCAGAGTACTGAGAAGCAATGATGTCAGTCTTGAAATTAAGGTGTGCCTGAATCAGGCCACGGTCTTCACAATTACTTACTATGCACCGGAGAGCTGGAAAATGACTAAGGATGACAGAAGAAGAATTGATGCCTTTGAATTGTGCTAGAGAAGAGTCTTGAACAGACAGACCATGGACTGTCAAGAAAACATATAAATAGATCTCTCGGAGAGAGTGAAATAAAGTTTTTCCTTGGAGGCTAGAACTTTGAAGCTCTGTCTCACATACTTTGGGCAAGTGACCAGGAGGGTCTGATCTTTAGAAAAGGACATCAGGCTTGGAAATGTAGAAGGACAGCACAGGAAATGAAGACCCCGGATGAAACAGGCTGATATAGTAACTAGGGCGATGGCTGTAGGTTGTCAGAATCAGTGAAACTGGTTCAGGACAGGGCAGGCTTCAGAGACGTCGTACATAAGGTCAATATGAGTTGTAAGTGACTCAACAGTGAATAATAACAACAGATACATACATACATACATACTAAATTCAATAAAATTGTGGCTATTCTTGAAAATGTTTAGTGAATTTCAAATGATAATAGAGTTTTAACTTGTGTTGAAAATGCAAGTAAATATTCCATAGATAAGTGTGCTTTTCTTTAAGGACATGCAAATCTAACCAATATATAAATATTAGTAATTGTGAGTCATTGTATGAATAATTAAAATAATTTAATATTCTCTCTTAAAGAGAAAAATGTCCTTTATGATAACTAGAACTGGTTATAGGAAGGTTTTTGCTGTCACTGGTAAACAAGTAGGCCATCTCAGGACTGTGCAGATGGTTAAACGATGCCCTTGCACAGTATTACATATATAAAGAGAGAGAGAGAGAGAGACTGAATTTTCTTTTAAAAAAAATCTATGAAAAGAGGCACAGAAAGTTGAGCTGTGGCATACCATCTGTTCTGCTAGAAGAGTCTATTTTCATGAAAGTTTGTGTTTGGAAGACATCAACCTGTACTCTGAGCCAAGTGAGCATTACCTCGTTGGCTCAGACATAGTACCTCGTCAAAAGGATCTCTGTTGTTAGAAGTCAGAAAAGTGATCTCAAATGTGTATCTAAAACTCTGTGAAGACTTACATTCATGTTATTTCTTTTCTGTAAAACTTATGAATTTTTGTGTCTTGAAAATATAGTAAAGATATCTTAACACCTATATTTTCAAGATAATGGTATTCATTGCTTTCAGTAACAAAGACTAGATTACTCTTAATTCCCTGTATAGGATATATCTTACTGTCATCCATATTGAATCATCATGATATTTATTATAACATTCATTTTATACCTTATTTCTTAGCAAGTTGATGTTTTCCCTTGACATTATTCCTCAAATTTACTAATACTTTATGCTTTTTTTATATATGTAATGCTTAGATAATTCTGCAATGTCATGCCATTTGGGGGCTGTCATTCAGAAAGAGAGACTTCTTTAGCCTCTTGGCTTCTGTTGGAGGAACAGATGGCTTAGAACCTGAAAATACCCAAACAAAAGATAATAAAGGAAACACAAAAGTGGTTAAAACATGTTAACTATATGTTGAAATCTTGCTCCTTTAAGGACACCTGCTGTCAAGTTCATGACTGGCTAAAACTCCATCTGTACACTATTAAATATAAAACAAAATTTGAAATTATTTTATTTGAGCAGTGACAAGTTTAGGTTCAGATAAGCAATAATTTAAATCCTTGCACTACTCTGCTGCTTCTTGCTCATGCTACAAACCTCAGGTCATGGATTTTGAAGTCCTAATGGGAATCCAGAAAATTGGGCAAAATATAACTCGGACTAATGAGGGAAATCACACACACATCCTGCCCCGGGGCTTGTTCTCCAACATTTTTAAGGTGTCAGACTTTACCCATGGGTTTCTGGGAAAGGTAGCCCTGCATTGTTCAGGGCTAACTGAGTCACCATCTCTCGCACTCTTGAGACTAAGGTATACCTGATCCATGTCCTAGTCTTTGCAATTACTTGCTATGCATCAGAAAGCTGGAATATGAATAGGTATGATAAAAGAAAAACCGATGCCTTTGATCTGTGATGCTGGAGTAAAATACTGAATATACACTGCTAGGAGAAAAAAACAGTTTTATCCTAGAGAGGTTGATACCAGGCTGCTCCTTGGAGGCAAAGATTCTGAAGCTTTACCTGGAATACTTTGGATATGTTGCAAAGAGGGACCAGTACTTGGAGAGTAACATCACACTTGTTAGAATGGAGGGACAGCACAAAGTAGAAAGACTCGGTGAGACGACTTGCTTCAGTGACTATGGTAATGGGGGTAGGTGTGTAAGAGACAATAAGATTGGCACATGATAGACATGGTTTAGAGCTGTTGTACATAAGGTCACCATGAGGTACAGGTGACTGGATGGCACATAACAACAACAATGTGAGAAACAAAAAAGCAGTAGGTGAATCTGACAATTGGTTTTGATTTCTAGAGGCAATGAGGAAATCAAATGAAGATTTAGAAGAATTTAAGGATTCCTGTATAGATGTTCCCTATGTTAAAAAAATTTTGCTTTCATAATTCTCAATTCAAAAACACTTAAAACAAACCAATTAATAAGAGTTGAATTAAGCATATATAGATAACATTGTATGATATATTGAAGCTCTACAAGAAAACACAGAAGCTGAAATAATTCATATCAGATGAAAAATAAAGGTATAATGTTGTTATTGTGTACTGTCAAATAGGAACTAACCCAAAGCTGACTCTCCAGTGGGTTTTCAGAGGGAGTAAATCACAAGGAAGGAGATTACCCATCCTTCTCCAGTGGAACAGCTGGTGGATTTAAACTGTGTGTTTTTGAGATTTATGGAGTTTATCTTTCAATATGACTTTTCCAGTGTTATCTGAATGAGGATGGGTGAGATTTTGCAAATGGGGCATGTTGGGTTAATCACAAAAGGATTGACTATATAGTATTCACGAGAGGATTGGTCAGTGGAGCTATGGTGGCCCAGTGGTAAGAATCTGAGCTGCAATCCTAAAGGCATGTGGTTCAAGACCATAAACTACTCCACAGAAGAAGGATGGGCAATTTCCTCTTGTGTGATTAATTGCCTCTGAAAACCTGCTGGAGGGCAAGCTACGTGTGGGTTCAGTCTCTATGGTACAACAAGGAGATTGGCTAGTGTCAAGAATCTATAAAAGAATTGATTAGTGTCTCCAATTGGATTGATCTAGAAACAAAGATGAATTCTTTCCCTACAAGGGAAAAAGAAAGAGACTTCCCTCATCCCAGTGAAACGCAGGACACACTTTAAGATAGCAGTGAACCATGGCTGAAATGGATACATAACATGACATGAGACCTTTGTTGGGGTAGAGAGAGAGCCAATATTTGCAAGATTTTGAACTTTGTTGGAAAATTTGGAAGGAAGTCAATATTAGCAGGCTTGAAACTTAGGAACCACTGGCTGGAAAACTCAAGGCTGAGGTGCCTGAATGTACATTTTTGACTGCATTTTGTTTTTAATCTAGATTATAAAGTTTTGGCTTAGCCAGTATGGTTCTATGTGGCTCTTTGAGCTATCATATCATATTTTGAGCACAACAAAGCAGTCATATTGGTGTTGAGATGGGTAGAAATAGATACAAGATCATAGCATGCATGCCTAACACATGGGGATTGTTTTGCTGTTATCAATGCTGTTGAGGGGAATAGTTCCCTTTTGTTAAAGCTTATTAAGGTCAGACACGGCTGTTCCCACATAGCCCTTGCTCTTTTTATAGGATTGTAGTGCAGCTTTTCACTACTAGGCCATCAAAGCTCCCTACTCACATATGTGTGTGTTTGTATATACACATATAAATTGGACATTATTAAGGAAGAAATAGAATGCATAAATATTGACAAAGTAGGAACTGAAGAGTTGCAATAGTTAGGCATGGGATATTTTTTAATCAGATAGTCATATGACTTATCATGTCAGAAATAAAATTGTGAGGAAAAAATGGGGTTGCATCC
This sequence comes from Elephantulus edwardii, assembly GCF_000299155.1. NCBI lineage: Eukaryota > Metazoa > Chordata > Mammalia > Macroscelidea > Macroscelididae > Elephantulus > Elephantulus edwardii. The sequence goes on along the minus strand of NW_006399784.1, from coordinate 2,851,135 downwards.
ATAGTAAAAAAGACCACCTCAAGATTCATCCTGAAATAAAGTTTTGTGAATGATAGGATAATATTGATACACTTGAAGGAAAGCATGTTAACACCACTATCATTAAAATAAATTAACAACAAGAACAACAACAACAAAACAAAACCAGAAACAGAAAGGAGGAAATAGAAGATTTCTACCAATTTTGCAGTCAGAAATCAACTGAACATGCAACCAGGAACCAGGATTTATTAATAATAATTGGTTACTGGAATTAAAAATTGGGAACAAGGAAGAAGGATCAGTAGTCAGAAAATATAGAATTGATAACAGAAATGAAGCTGGAGATAGAGTGATAAAATTTTATACATTCAATGATTTATTCATTACAAATACCTTTTATAAGAAACACAAATAGTGACTACAGACATGAACTTCATATGAGGGACTACATAGGAGTCAGACTGATTAAATCTGTAGAAAGAATCCTTCAAGAATCTCAATATCAGCTGTGAAAACTAGGCTTGTTGCTGATTGTGGAACAAGTAGTTGATCATCAACTACTCATATGTCAGTTAAAGCTGAAGCTAAAGAAAATCATAGGTCATTCATAAGCACCAAAATGTTTTCTCAGGTATATCTCACCTGAAATTAAAAATCATCTCAGGAACAAGTTTAAGGTCTTGAACATTAACAAAGGAAGACCAGATGAGTAGTGAGAGGATAACAAGAATTACTTCCAGGAAGAACACAGGAGGATGTCATTACAAAGAATGAAGAAAAGCCCAATGTACTAGAGTGACAAGAAGCCAAAACAAAGGACTAAATCAGGAAACAAAGGAGCTAAGTAGAACATTTTAAAGGGCAGCTTGGGAAGACAAAGAAAAGTAGTATATGAAATGTGTAAAGGACTAGAGTCAGAAAATCAAAAGGGATAAATTTGCTCAGCATTTCTCAAGCTGAAGAAACAGGAAAAAAAAATCAAGCTTTGAGTTGCAATACATAAAATTTATGTGGACAGAATATTGAAAGATCCAAGAAGCATTAATAGAAGTTGGAAGGAATATACAGAGTCAATGTACCAAAAATAATTATCTGACTCAGAATTTTGTCAAACAACATTTAATCAAGAGTCAATGGTGATGAAGGAGGAAATTCAAGGTGCTTTGAAGGAATTGACAAAATAAGAACCCAGGAATATCAGAATTCCATTGGTATATAAAAATAAACAGATGCAGCCCTGTATGTGCCAAGGAGAAAATTACATGGAAACTGACTGGAATAGATCCATGTACACACGTGTGAGCACACACATGCACAGGTATGCATGTACACACACACACACACAAACACACACACACAATCATTCAGATATTCAGATATATGCACCAATAACAAGAGCCAAAGAAGAAAAATATGGAGAATTTCTATCAACTTTTACAGACAAAGATTGATCAAACATGCAATTAGGATGCACTAATAATAACCAGTGACTGCAATGCAAAAGTTGGGAAGAGAAGAAGGATCAGAAGTTGGAAAACATGGGCTTGGTGACATAAATGAAGCTGGAGATAGAATGAATTTTTCACAATTACTTATTCACTGAAAATATATTTTATAAGAAACATAAACACAGATTATACACATGGATTTCACCTGATGGTATGCATAGGAATCAGATTAATTACATCTGTGGAAAGAACCAGTGGAGACCCTCACTATCAGCTGTGAAAACTAGGTCAGATGCTGATTGTGGAAGAGATCACCAACTACTCATATGCAAGTTCAAGCTGAAGCTACAGAAAATTAAATCGAGTCCACAGGAACCAAAATATGACCTTGAATCTTTCCCACTTGAATTTCAAAACCATCTCAGGAACAGGTTTGAGGCCTTGAACACCAATGAGCAAAAACCAGATGAGTTGTAGGAAGATATCAAGAATAACATCCAGGAAGAATGCAAAAGGTCATTACAAAGACAGAAGAGGAAGAAAAGACTGAAATGGATGTCAGAAGAGATTCTGAATACTGCACTAGAGTGCAGAGAAGCCAAAACAGAGAGAAGAATTCAAGATACTAAAGAACTGAATGGAAGATTTTAAAAGGGGATGCAGGAAGACAAATTAAAATATTGCAATGAAATGTACCAGGAGCTGGAGTCAGAAAATCAAAAGGGCTAAACTTGCTCAGCTTTCCTTAAGCTCAAGACACTGAAGAAGAAATTAGAACTTCAAGTTACAATACTTAAGGATGCTTTGGGAAGAATATGGAAGTATTAAAATAAGATGGAAAGAGTATACAGAATCATTGTACCAAAAGGAATTGGCAGACACAGAAGAATTTCATGAAACAACTTATAAGCAAGAGCCTGTGGTGAAAATGAAGAATTTCAAGCTGCTTTGAAAGACTTGGCAAAAAATAAAGGTCCAGGAATTGATGTAATTCAACTAATGTATGTATATATGTGCTCACCAAGTTGTGTCAAGAAATCTGGACGATAACCACTTGGCCAACTGACTGGAAGATATCTACATTAGTTCCCATTCCAAAGAAAGGTAATCTAACCGAGAATAGAAATTATCTAATAATATCATTAATACTACATGCAAGCAAGACTCTGCTGAAGATTATCCAAAAAGGATTGGAACAGCACATCACCAGAGAACTACCAGAAGTTCAGACTGGGTTTAGAAGGGGTTGTAGTACTAGGGATATTGTAGCTAATGATAGATGGATCTTGGCTGAAAGCAGGGAGTACCAAAGGAATGTCTATCTGTGTTTCATTGATTATGCAAAGGCATTTGACTGTGTGGATCATAACAAACTGACTCTGAGAAGAATGGGAATCCCAGAACATTATCTATCTATCTATCTATCAAGACAGAAAGAGATAGAGATAGAGAGATATAGAGATAGAGGTAGGATAGAGATAGAGATGATAGAGACAGAGATAGAGATGACAGAGATAGAGATAGAGACAGAGATAGATAGATAGATAGACACAGATAGATATTTTGTGTTTTGTGATGATTATTTTGAAGATCTACTTTTTTCTCTTTTTTTTTAGTGGAAGGTTTATTTTACACACACACACACACACACACACACACACACACACACACACACCTGCCAGATGTGCTGTTTGGGTTTAGAAGAGGACAGGATTTAAGTGGAGGCTAGGATTTTGAAGCTCTGAACTCTGTTCTATTCTGAGTGAACCTTATCATCTCAGACACACCTACCCTCATTATCCCAGTCACTGAGTCAATTCAGCTCATCAAGTGTCTTTCTCTCTTGCACTGTCCCTCTACTGTACCAAGCATGATAATCCTCTCCAAGGACTAGTCCTTGCTTGCATCAAGCCCTAAGTATGTCATACAAAGCATCAGAATCCTTGCCTCTAAGGAGCAGCCTGGTTTTACCCTCTCTAGGCTGAAACTGTTCTCCTAGCAATCCATGATATATCTGATACTCTTCTCCAGCACCACAAATCAAAGGCATCAATTCTAGTTCTATTACCTGTAATCATTGTACAGCATTCTAATACATAGCAAATAATTGCAAAGACTTTTCCTGAATCAGGTGCACCATAGTCTCCAGACTGACATTTTTGCTCTTTATTACTCAGGAGAGGTCCAGACTTTCGCAGTACAATTCATCTTTTGATTTCCTGGCTGTTGGTACCATGCTCATTGTTGATTGTGGAGCCAAGTACACTAAAGCTGTTAACAATCTCAATCTCTTCACTATCTATCATGACACTGACCATTAGTCCAGTGATGAGAATCTTTGTTTACTTTCTGTTGAGCTACAATGCGTATTTATGGCTATAGTTCTTGAATACTTAAAACTTCTTAGTTTCGACAAGTAAAGTTGTGTCACCTGCATAATGCAATTTGTTGATGAGTCTTTCTCCAGTCCTGATGCTACATTCCTCCTAATAGAGCCTAGGCTCCCAGATTATCTGTTCAGCATATCAATTGAAAAGGTATGGAGATAGAACATATCCCTGGCGTACACCCTTCCTAATTTTGAACCATGCAGTATTCCCTTGGTCTCTTCTGATAACTGTCTCTTGGCCCCAGCATAGGTTTTGCATAAGCACAATCAAATGTTCTGGGATTCCCATTCTTCTCAGAGTCAGTCACAGTTTGTTGTGAACTACACAATCAAATGCCTTTTCATAGTCAATGAAACATAGATAGACATTCACCTGGTACTCTCTTCTTTCGGCCAAGATCCATCTAACATTAGTTATATTATCCTTAGTACCACCCTCTCCCAGGTAGACCTGTTGGTTCTCCTGGCAGTCCACAGTATTTTCAACACTCTTCTCTAGTACCACAACTCAAAGGAGTAGATCCTTCTTTTATCATCCTTAGTTATTGGCCAGGTATGTGATACATAGCAAGTAATTTCAAAGATGATAGCCCGGTTCATGTACACTTTAGTGTCCAGACTGACGTCATTTCTCTTCAGTATTCTGGAGAGTTCTGACATCAGACTTTCCCAATACAATTCCCTATGATTTCCTGACTGCTGGTGTCAAGAGCGTGGATTGTGCAACCAAGTAAAGTCAAGTTATCAACAATGTCAATCTCTTCTCTATCATGAAGCTGGCAATTGGCCCAGTGGTGAGAATCTTTGTTTTCTTGATGTTGATCTTCAATCTATACTGAAGACTGCAGTCTTTGGCCTTCTGCAGCAAATGCCTCATGTTTTCTTAAGTTTCAGCAAACAAGGATGTATTATCTGTGTAACACAGGTTGTTGATGACTCTCCAATCCTGATACCACGTTCATTACTTAAGTGCTTTATTGACATTACGTATGTTACCTGGGCTTCAACAAGTTTTTTTCACTCTTTCTTTTCCATTTGCTGATCTTCCTCCTTTACATAGCCGCATCTTTATCAGAAAGCATTAGCAGTATAATCAAGATCTTGCAGATCCCAGGGAAGGGACTTTGCTTTGTCTTAACCCAGACACCTCCTGCCTTAGTCAACTTAAGCCCTACATACATATACACATGTTGTTGTTGTTAAATTCTGTGGAGGAGAGTTCTACTCAGAGATACGCTATAAACAAAAGATCTGTTCTACAACTATTGTCTTTTCTCCAATGCTCATAGAGTTTCCAAAGGCCTGCTGTTTAAGAAGTGGATGCCAATCCTCCTTCCAAGCTTGTCTCAACCTGGGAGTTCTACCAAACTCTGTACACCATGGGTAACCACTATCACATTTTTTACATCAGTGGTACAGAGTCCAGTATTACAGAAACCCAAGTTATCTCAGTACAGGAAACTGACAGACAAATGCTATACCACTTCCAACAATGTTCTTCCCATACACAATTAACAGTAGGCTCTGAAGACCACAGGCCCAAAGGCCCAAGCAACTTTTAAATACAAAGGCCCACAAACCCGGTCCTTATTGACTTAAACAAGAGGCTGCCAGCCCACAGCTGATTGTTAACTAAATCCAGGATTGTTAACTAAATCTAGGAAAACAATCAGTGTATACACAACCGGAAAAACAATATGGTATGTGATTTGACATGTTTTATGTTATTTTAACTTTTTTATATTTTTTATAAAGGTATTTATATTTACTGCCTCCAGAAACCTTATGAACCTTGAGAAAGGATGAAAGTCACACAACTCGCTCAATGGCACTGAACAACACATTTTTTAAAGTGAGAGACTTTTTTGACTCCACATACGGGAAGGTTCAGAGCTATTGTTCATAGAGTCACTAAAGTTGTAGTTGAATCTACAGCACATGAAAACATCACCATATGCATATACACACAACACACACGCGCACACACACACGTGAGCACACACATACATATATATTGTTGTTATTGTTAAGTGCTGTTGAGCCAATCACAACTCATAGCCACTCTATAAACAAAAGACCTGAACCTTGTTCTATAACTATTGTCATTTCTCTAAGTTCAAAGGGTTTCCAGCAGCATGTTGTTTAGGAAGTGGATGCCATTCTTGCTTCCAAGCCTTTATCTGAGAGCTTCACCAAACACTGGCCACCACAGGTAACCAGTATGACATTTGACACACCAGTGTTCAGCATCTCAACAACCTCAGGTTACCTCAGTACAGCAAATTGACAAACCAGTGCTGTACTACTTAGAAGAATGTTCATTCCAAACACAATTAACACCAGGCTTAAAGGCCAGCAAACTTTTAAATACATAGGCCTGCCCACCAGGTCCTGAAAGGCTCTAAAAAAGAGGCATCCAGCTCAAAGTTCATTGTTAGCCAAATCCAGGAAATCCAATCTGCTAACACACGGTGTGTGTGTGTGTGTGTGTGTGTAATACTTTCATTGTCATCAGTCAAAACCAACTGATTGTTGACCATCCAATGGGTTTTCAGAGACCATAAATTATATGAGATAAAGTTACACATCTTTCTCTTTCTGAGGAGCTGGTGGAATTGTACTGACTTTGGGTTGACAGTGCAGTTCATTTTTTCTAGATCCCCAGAGCTCATCTTTATATATTTTACTTTTTTAATGTACCATTAAGTCTCTTATGACTCATGGTAACACTATGAATAGTAGGTCTGAACCCTGCCCTATCTTGACTCAATTTCCCTCTCTCTGACATACCTACACCCTTTACCCCAGACACTATGTCAATCCGTCTCATCAAGGGTCTTCCTCTCCTGCACTGTTCCTTCGTTCTTTCAAGCATGATGTCTTCCTCTAAGAACTGTTTCCTACTACCAATATGCCCAAAATATGTGAGATGAAACTTCAAAATCCTTGCCAGAAAGAAGCAACTTGGTTTCACTCTCTCCAGAACAGACCTCTTTGTTCTCTTGGCAGTAAATGATTATGTTTAGTACTCTTCTCCAGCACTGAAACTCAAAGACATTGATTCTTCTTCTGTTATTCTTAGTTGCTGTGCAGTTTGCTGATGCATAGCATGTAATTACAAAGATCATGGTCTGGATCAAGTGCACTTACTTTAGTCTCTAGCCTGACAATGTTGCTCTTCAACATTCTGGAGAGGTCTCTACATGAGATTTTCCTTATGCAATTTATTATATAAATGCACTGATCATGTAGTAGGTTTTCAAGATTCATTATCTCAGAAGTATCTGGTTAGTCTTACTTCCTAACTTGCCTGGCTTAGTCTGGGAGACCCACCAAAATAGGTTCATCATAGGTGACTCTGCTTATTATTTAAATACCTGAGCAAAGGTATAGCATTCAAAATCACAAGAATACACAAGGAACTACAATGAACACAGTGACAGATGAGTGGACCTTGTGCAAATTGGATCTTGAATAAGGAATATAGAAGAAGAACTGATGCCTATGTATTGGGATATTGGTGAATAATATTGACTGAACTCTGTCTTTTTACTTAGGCATACTGCTAGGAGAGACTATTTCTTGAAAATTCTCTTTATGCTTAAAATATGAAAGGTCAGTGAAAGAGACACCACAATCAGATGGATTGACACAATGACTGCAGCAACAAACTCTATAGTATCAGATATGATGAGAATGACATATGATAGGATAGAGTTCAAGTCTGTTGATCATAGGTTGATTATGGGTTGTATGTGACTAAACAACAGATAGCTACAACAAAAACATTTACTAAGAAAATAAAGAATCCTCTCTCGGAAAAATAACAGTCACAGTGTCCCTTAAAAGCAAGAATGATGACATTTGGGGTGTGTTCAGGAGAGGCCAGTCCCTGGAAGAAGGGAGCATGTTTGGAAAAAGCTTAGTAACAAGAAAGGAGAAGAAAATCTTCAATGAGACAAAGTAATACAGTGACTAAGTTGCTGTTGTTCTTATGTGGCTTTGAGTCATTTGCGACTCATAGCGACCCTATGTACAACAGCCCTAAACCCTGCTGTATCCTGTGCCAATTGCATTGCCTCTGACACACTCATCAGATTACCCCAGTCACTGAATCAATCCACCTCATAAAGGGTCTTCTACTGCGCTGTCCCTCCACCCTCCCAAGCATGATATCCCTCTCCAAGGACCTGTCCCTCCTTACAACATGTCCAAAGTATGTCAGACGAAGGCCCAGAAACCTTGCTTCCAAGGAGTAGCATGGTTTAACCCTTTCTAGGATGGATCTGTTTGTTTTCTTGGCAGTCCATAGAACATTCAATACTCTTCTCCAGCACCACAGCTCAAAGCCGTCAATTCTCCTTCTATCCTCCCTACTGATTGTCCAACTCTCTGATGCATAACAAGTGATTGCAAAGACCATGGCCTGTATCAG
>NW_006399784.1:2799610-2841323 GCF_000299155.1 Elephantulus edwardii | reverse complement strand
GCTGAAAGCAGAGAATACCAGAAGAATGTCTATCTGTGTTTCATTGATTTTTCAAAGGCATTTGACTGTGTGGATCATAACAAACTGTGGCTGACTCTGAGAAGAATGGGAATCCCATAACATTTAATCGTGCTAATGCTAATGTGAAACAGTGCTATAACAATAGGTTTAATGATAGTGAAGTTTGCAGAGGATTGGACAAAAATTATTCTGACATATACATAATGTCTTTATGAACTGGCCACTAGAAGACATCCAACAATAATAGCATAGTAGGCTGTGTTTGACCGCAAATTGAAAGATTGTTATGTTGGTGGTGGTGTTATATGATGTTATGTCAAGTCTAAGACTCTACAAACACAGATCTGAATCCTTTTCAATTCTATGACACTATCACAATTTCTGACATACTTGAGGTCATTGCAGCAGTCACTGTTACAATACATCTGGATGGTGATGGTTTTCCTCTCTTTCTTTGACCCTCCACATTTCCAAATATGATGTTCCTCTCCAAGGAATAGCCTCTCCTAGCAACATGCCCAAAATATATAGGGTGAAGATGTATAATCTTTGCCTCCAAGGAGCATTCTGCCTGCACTTTCTACAAGATAAACTTATTTGTTCTTTTGGCAGTCCAAGAGATATTCAGTTAGACCACAGGCTCAAAGACATCAATTATTCTTCTGCTATTCTTTTTTATGTTTAGCTCTCATATGCGCAGCTAGTTATTGAAAAGATTATGTATGAATTAGGCACCTGTTAGTCCTCAATCTAACGTCATTGTTTCTTAATAATTTGAAGAGGTCTCTTATTAAAGACTTTCCCAGAATAATAAAAATAAGAAAATAAAAAATAAAAAAATAAGGATATATGGTTTTATTTATATATTCTTAAGAATATATATATTCTTATTTATTCTCAGTGCAATAATGTGATCCAATAAAGTATAGAAATTATCGAACAATATCACTGTATCCTGCTGAAGATCATGCAAAAAAAAAACCTGGCACAGTACATACATAGAGATATCAGAAATATAAGATGGATTTAGAAAAGGCTGTGGAACTAGGGACATTATCACAATTGTCAAATGGATGTTGGCAGAAAGCAGAGGGTTCCAGAGGATTGTTTATCTTAGTTTCATTGACTATGCAAAGGCATTTGACTGTGTGAGTTATAATAAATTGTTCCTAGACATGAGAAGAATGGGAATTCCAGAACATCTGATTGTGTTCATGTGAAATGTACATGTGGACCAAAAAGAAGTTCTCAGAACAGAGAAAGGAAACTCTGCATGGTTCAAAATCAGAGAAGAAGTACCTCAGGTATCTGTCCTTTTTTCATATCTTTTCAATCTATACTCAGCACTAATCATTAGGGAGATTGTACTTTATTAGGAGGAATGTGAGATCAGAATTGAAGGAAGGCTCATCAACAACCTATGATGACACAATCTTGCTTGCTGAAACTGAGGAGGGCATGAAGCATTTGCTACAGAAGATCAAGAACTGTAGTTTGCAATAAGGATTAAAGCTCAATATAAAAAAAAAAACACAAAGATTCTAACCACTAGGCTTATTGGTACTATAATGATATATGGTAAAGACTTTGAGATTGTTCATAATTTAAGCTTGCTCCATCCCACAATCAACAGTCTTGGCACCAGCTGTCAGGAAATCAAAACACTTGGATTAGGAAAATGTGCTGGGTCAGGGACCTCTCCAGAGTGCTGAACAGCAACAATGATAATCTAGGGACTGAGGTGAGCCTGATACAGATCATGGTTTTCACAGTTACTTGCTATGCATCAGAGTTGGAAAATTGCCAAAGGTGACCGAGCTGAAAAACGATGTCTTTGAGTTGTGGCGCTGGAGAAGAATATTGAACATAAAATAGACTGCCAAGGGAGTAAAAAAGCTGCTCCTCAGAGGCAAGAGTCTGTCTCATATACTTTGGGTATATTGTCAGGAGGCACAAGATCTTGGAGGAGCATAATATGCTTGTAATGGAAAGAGCAGAAGAGAGGAAGACTCCGGATAAGACAGACTGACACAGTAACTGGATAATGAGAGTAAGTTTGTCAGATGCAGTGATACTGAGTAATGATAGAGTAGGATTCAAGAGCTATTGTGCATAGGATAGCTATAAGTTGGAGCTGACTAGATGGTACATAACAACAACAACATATATGGATCTCTGGTGGCTTAATAGTAAGAATCTGTGCTGCAATCCTGAAGGCACATGATTCAAATCCACCAGCTGCTCCATGGGAGAAGGATGGGCAACCTTCTTCCCATGCAATTACTGCCCATGCGATTACTGCCCATGTGATTACTGCTCGTGGGTCAGCTATAGTCCACTTCTGACTCCATGGCACACAACAACAACAGCAACTGGAAATGGATTGTGAATAGATGTTGAAATTTTGTTATAGCTCATTGCCTGATAGACAGAATTCATGCTTCTGATTTGGCATCCAATGTTGCTTTCATTATAATTATAACTCAGAAAGTTGGAAATAAATGTACAAAGTTCACTCCCTAATATTCTTTTAACATTTATATTGTTTAATTGTTCTTTTGAGTGTTTGAGTCTTTTCCATTTTAGAAAGTTATGCTAACAGGAAAGATTAATGACAGACAATTTTAAGCAAAGTATTATATACCTTAAATGTATTAAATAATAAGCAGAATTGTATTCTTTCACTGCCTCTCTGTATCTTATCCTACAATAAAATCATTCCATTTTACATATAAAAAAATCCTTTTTTATTTTTTCTGCTACTTCTATTTCCAAAGATATTTGAAGAAGAGGCATCAAAATAAGACATACCATAAAAATTAAACTTTATCTATTTTGACCAACTTTTAACTTTACTCACAATCTTGAAGGAACTATATTCCTTCACTGTTCAACTTGACACAGGGACTATATACTATAGATAGGAAAGGAGTTTCACTACTCATTTATTATTTTTACAGTCCAATATTTCTGTCGAGTGTCTAACTTCCACAGTGAGAGGCATTGCAGAAACATATAGATCATTGCCAGACAGAAATATAATCCCAAAAAACAGAAACTATATTCAAAAAACAGAAACTATATTTGCTCTCTTTTATTGTTTTGTTTCAATAATTTTACGTATATAAAACACTCATTTTGCTATGACAATATTGCTTTGTGTTAATTAAAAGATATATAAGATCTGAAAACTACATTAGAATAGTATCTGTTAAAGACACTTAAAAATAACTGCTTTTATTAGTTACATCTTATTATTTATGCTTTTGTTAACATTGCTAATTGAAATTTGAAAAGTCCTAAAGAAAGTCACAAATTCTTGTCTACCTGGGCAGTTTTCAGAAAAAATGATGCTCATAAAGCTTGAAAAGGAATCCTCTTGTCATCCAAGCACAAAAGAAAAGTAAAATAAAAATTAATTTAGCACAATGATATTTTATTATTATATGCCATAATTGGGCAGTAATTACAAGATGATGTCTTAGTTTAGCAATAGCACTACGTCAAGTATGACCAGGAACTAAGGGATTTTACTTCACAATTAATGTTCTGCTTTCTCCTACTTTCAATCTGTTGAAGGAACAAAGCTTACTGAGGGATCATGAAAATTTAAATAAATAAGATGCATATTTTGGAAGAATCTGTTCTTGAAAACAATGTATTTAAATTTTGTAAACAAACACAAATAATAAAAGAAAATACAATAATAAAATATTAATAAAAAGAAAAAAGGTGTATCTTTTAAAGTTCTCACAGTACTTATCAAAAGTTTGATACAGTTTTGACTGTTTTTACTGAAATTCTCTAAACTTGGTCTTGAAGGAAACATTTTCTATCAATTTTCAATATTGTGCCGGATAAGAGAAGTTTCAGGTCTATTGTCCACAGGGTCACTGTGAGTCATACATACAAAACACACATATTGTTTAGGTGCCTTTAAATTGATCTCTTCTCATAATGAACTTACCATGTATAATACATAGAAACTGTGCCCAAACATGTACCATTTCCATATGCTTAAGGCTATTTTTTCAGTCATCATTTCAATCCATTCGACTGAAGGTCTTCTCTAACAATCAACTTCTCAAAGCATGATGTCCTACTCAAAAGACTGGTCCCTCTTGATAACCTGTCTAAAGCATGGTGGATCTGTGACTAATCTTACCATACTTTCTTTTAAGCAATACCCAGCAGAACTTCTTCAGAGACAATTTTTTTTTTTTACCTCACCACAGGGTATGTAATACTTAGTCAACATTGTAGTTTAAAAATATAAAATCTTCATGGATCATCCATATTCATTGTTCACATTTTACATGCATATGAAACAATTAAAAATACCATGACTTGAGTTAGGCACACTTTAGTTTAGGTTTTAAAAATCACATCATAATGCTGTAGCACTTTAAGGAGTTCATTGACAATATAATGTGTGTGTGGTGTGTGGTGTGTGTGTGTGTGTGTTGTTTGTTGTTGATTTTGTTTTTTATATTTTTTAATTTTTTGATTGCTGCTGTTGGGTTTGTATTATGAATCCAAGCAGTTCTTATTTCATGTAAAGTTTCCATATGAGTTCAATTAAGTGTTCTGGGATTCTAATTCTTCTCAGTATTATCCATAATTTATTATGATTCCCATGGTGTAATGCCTTTGCATAGTCAATAGAACACAAATGTAAAGAGTAAGCAGAGCATGAAGATGGTCATATCTGAACTCTACTAACTCCACAACAGGGAATTGCTCCCATAAACAAGATCTGCAATAACAAAAGCAATCACCATGAGGTCAAGCATATTTCCCAGCCTTCCACATCTACTTCTGATCACTATAATAACAGTTCTATTGTCTTGTTGTTTGTTGTTAGGTACTATCGAGTGGTGTTTGACTCATAGTGACCCTATGAACAAAAGATCTAAACCTTGCCCTCCCAATCATATCTGACGCAAGCTCTTTACTCTAGTCACTGGGTCAATCCATATCACTGACAGTCTGAAATCTATTGCAATAACTGTACAGACTATGTAGAACCATACTCACGATTATGGAGTTTAGTAGGGAAATTAAAATGCTATAACTCAAACGTGCAACAGGCTACAATCACTCAGTCAGAATAGCTTCCAAAATGCACTCTCAAGCCCCTGATCCCTCTGACTCGTAGTTTTAGGTCAATGTAATAATCTCTTGTTATTGTTGTCATTGTTGTAATGTGGAGTCATGTAGCTTGCAACTCATAGCGACGCTGTGTACAACAGCCCCGAAACATGCTCTGTCCTGTGTCAATTTTACTGTCTCTGACACACCTACCCTCATTACTGATAGTCACTCATTAGTCACTGTATCAATTCATCTCATTGAGAGTCTCCCTCTGTTTCTCCATCCCTGTACCCTTCCAAGCATGATGTCACTCTCCAAGGACTGGTACCTCAACATGCCTAAACTATGTCAGACAAAGCTTCAGGATCCATGCCTCCAAGGAGCAGGCTGGCTTCACTCTCTGTAGGACAAACCTGTTTGTTTTCCTGACCGTCCATGGCATATTTAACACTCTTATCAGCACCACAGCTCAAAGGCATCAGTTCTCTTTCTATAATCCCTAGTCATTGTCCAGCTCTCTGATGCATAGCAAGAAATAAGACTACGACCTGGACTAGATGCACCTTAATCTCCAGACTGATATCATTGTTCTTCAGTACTCTGGATAGATCCTTGATAGCTGATTTTTCCCAATGTAATTGGTCTCTTGATTACCTGGCTTCTGGTTTCTAAATTGTTGATTGCGGGGCCAAGCAAACTAAAACTGTTAACCATTTCAAACTCTTCACCATCTATGATAATGCTGCCAATTTAACCAGTGGTGAGAATCTTTTTCTTATTGATGTTGAAGGCTACAGTCCTTGATCTTCCACAGCAAACACTTCAGGTCCTCCTCAGTTTCAGCAAGCAGGGTTGTGTCATCTGCATAACACAGGTTGTTGATATATCTTCCTCCAATCCTGATACCACATTCCTTCCTCCTCATACAGCCTAATCTTCTGGATTATCTGTTCTGCATATAGATTGAAAAGATATGGAGACAGAATACATCCCTAGAGTACACTCTTCCTGATTTTGAACCATGCAGTGTTTCCTTTCTCTCTTCTAAGGACAGCCTCCTATTCCAAGTTATAGGTTTAACATATGTTTAAGCACAATCAAATGTTCTGGGATTCCCATTCTTCTCAGAGTCAGCCAGTGTTTGTTGTGATCCACACAGTCAAATGCCTTTGCATAATCAATGAAACACAGATAGACATTCCTCTGGTACTCTCTACATTCAGCTAAGATCCATCTAATGTTAGCTATAATATCCCTCATACCACAGCCTTTTTAAAACCCAACCTGCACATCTGGCACTTAATTATGTCAATTATGGAATCTTTCTAACAAGACATCCAGTAAGATTTAGTAGAAGGCTCCTAGCTCTTATTCCTTCGAATACCAATCTTAAGGTCAGCTCTGTCTCACATCAAATCTCTGGCTCTCCATTCTGACTGCTAGTGCTGCTCTTACAGGGCCTGATCTGAGTAGCACAGGAGTCTTGGCTGTGTATTCTGCATTCTCTGCTGCTTCTTTGTTGGTGGTGAGATTCTCAAGTGCTGCAACTGAGTCTGCTCAATTTAATGGAGAGACTAGCCAATTTCCTTGTGGATAGACTAATACATGCTATCTGTATGATCACGCTCATCCATATAGCAAAATCAAAATTAATGGTTAGGAAGACCTTTTTTAACAATATATCCCTGACTCCACAAAAAAATTAATATTTTTCTGGAATTTTTTGTTTTACATCAGCCCATCAGAGATATCCCTCATTACATGTACTCTTCTAGCTCTATCTTAAATTTGTGTCGATGTAAATTTACATGTCTATGGACTGAATAATCGAAATATTTTTTTAGAAATTTCTAATTATTGTTGTTATGTGCCATTAAGTCGTCTGCTACTCATAGTAAACCTATGTACAATAACTCTGAACTATGCCCTACCCTGAGCTGGTCTCACTGACTCTGAGACACCTACCTCCACTATCGAATAACGGTCAATCCATCCATCTGAGATGAGGTCTGCCTCTCCTTCACTATCTCTCAATGCTTTCAAGCATTATGTCCTTCTCTAAAGACTGGTCCCTCCTTGTCATGTGCCCAAAGTAAGAGAGATGGAGCTTCAGAATCCTAGCTTCCAAGACAGATCTCTTTATTATTTTGTCAGTCTATGGTATGCTCAATATTCTTCTCCATTGTTGTGTTGTTGTTAAGTGCCCTCGAGTCGCAGGCAACTCATAGCGACCCTATGAAGGAGAGTCCTTGATGCTTTGGTGCCTTTCATCCTCTCTCCAAGTTCATAGGGTTTCCAGAGGCAAGCTATTATGGAAGTGGACCCCACTCCTCCTTCCGTGCTTGTTCAATCACGGAGCTTCACCCCACTCTGAGTCCGCATTGGGTAGCCAACCATTAAGGCATTTGACACATCCCTGTCACAGTGTTCAGCCTCACAGCAACCACAATGTGACCATGGGACAGCAACTTGTACACCAGGGCTATAGGACCTAGAGGAATGTCTGAACAAAAACAATGAAAGACTGGCCTGAGGGGCGCGAACTAAAAGTCATGCACCTTTGTCTTGGTCACATTGTTTTCTCTTTGCTGGGCCAGCTGATCTCTCTCTTTCTCTTTCTCTCCCCATTACCACAGCATAAATACAGCAATTCTTCTTCAGTCATCCTTAGTCATTGCACAGCTCTCTGTTGTGTTGTTGTTGTTGTTATGTGCCATTGAGTCGCTTGCAGCAAGTAATTATGAAGACAGTGGCCTGGGTCAGGTACATATTAGTCTCTAGACTGGCATCCTTACTCTTTAGAACTTTGTAGAGGTTCCTGACAGTAGACTTTTCCAATGGATTTGTCTTTTAATTTTCTGACTGCTAGTGCTTTTAGCTCTATAAGTTTGTCATATAAATGATGTTGCTCTATGGTTTATGCATTCTGTTGGATCACCTTTTCTTGGTAATGGTCTTAAATTTGAATCTCTTTCTGTCAATTATCCAGACATCAGTCTTCCAAATTTCCTGGCTTAGTAAGAGAACTTAAATGGGTATTGATTGTTGATACAAGTAAAATAAAATTGTTGATAACTTGATTTTCTTCATCTATCATGATGTTGCTTACTACTCTGATGATGAGAAGTTTTGTTTTATTTTATCAATGTTGATATGTAATCTATACTGAAAGATATAGTGTTTTATCTTCTACATCAATTGTTCACTTCCAACAAGAAAGGTCATGTCATCTGCATAAAGCAAACTTTGTTAAGTCTTACTCCAATCCTTTTGCCATTTTCCTGTTTATATAGCCCCGCCCTTTAATGATTTAATCAAGACACAGAATTAATATTTTTGGAGAACGATACAACCTTGATGCACACTTTTATCCATTTTGAACCATGCAACGTCCCCTTGTTCCACTGTAATAATGGCTTCTTGGTCTATATATAGGTTTTGTATAAGTACGATTAAATGTTCTGGGATTCTCATTCTTCTCAAGGTTGTCCAAGATATATGGTAGACTCAGTTTCTGAATAATTAATATAAGTAAAAACCTTTCTACTATTCCTTGTTTTCAAACACCAGATAATAGCAAGGATATTCTTCATGCTACAAGCCTTTTCTAAATCCAGTTTGAACTTCTGGCAGTTCCTGGTGTTGTACTGTTAAAAGATAGATAGATAGATAGATAGATAGATAGATAGATAGATAGATAGATAGATACATAGTTGTTGTGTGTCTTCTAGTGGGAAATGACTCATAGCTGACCTTCAAGCAGGTTTTCAGAGTCTGTGAGTTTGTCCATCCATAGCCTGTAGGGCAACTGGTGGATTTAAATTGTATACTTTTGGTGTTGCAGCACTGCTTCTCACCACTAAATCATGAGTTCTCTCTGTACATATGAAGTGATGTTGTTGTTGTTGTTTTTTTAAAAAAATATATTTATTGTTACACACACACACACACACACACACACACACACACACACACTCCTCCTAACCCCTGGAACAACTACCAACATCATAATACATCCAGATAAAAGATTGGCGTTGTCATAGATTTCATTTTACTTGGCTCCACCAACAGTATCTATTGTAATATTGCTCAATAAATCAAAGTACATGTTGCATTGGGAAAATCTGCTATCAAGGACCTCTTCAATGTTTGAAAGAGCAAGGATTTTTCTTTTTTTACTTTTTTATAAAAATAGGTTTGCGTATGTAGTTTATATACATTGTGTTTAACACTCTTCTTCATGCACAGTGTGTTTCATACAATTATTCCCAAGCTTTATGTTTTCTAAAATTAATTACCATTGGACTTTGCCCATCACTACCAGGTTTTTTGCCCAGATCCTTCCTATTTTCTTCCCTGCTCCCTCCACCCCCCAAACTATGTCATCCTGTAGTTTCACCACTCTGTACCCTCAATCCTTTGCTCCCCTGCCCCTTCCTTGAGTTCCTGTACATGCTTTGCTAGTTATCCTTCTATTTTAAAAATAACAGTTTTATGCAGTACTTATATGTGGAGATTTATTCACCAAAGTTCACAGCAGGGTTATTCACCATCTCAAGAATATGTAAACAACCCAAATGTCCAAGCACAACCAAATGGATTGAGAAATCCTAGTACATTCACACAAGGATTTCAACTTAAAAGCTTAGATGCTCGTTATCTAAATTATGATGTTTTCAATTTCATCCCACACATCTGAATTTTGCAAAATGAGTAAAGATGACGAAAGAAGAATTGATGCCTTTGAAACATAGTTCTGAGAGAGTACGTAATAGTTGTGGACTGTCTCAAAAATAAACATATGAGGAGGACCTGAAGCACTTGCTGCAGAGGGTCAAGGACTGCAGCCTCCAATATGGACTGAGGCTCAATGTCAAGAAGACAAATATTCTCACCACTGGACCAACTGGCAGCATCAGGATTGAGATTGTTCAACACTCTTGGCATCAGCAGTTAGGAAATCAAAATACAAATTGCATTGGGAAAATCAGTGGTCAAAGACCTCTGCAGAGTGCTGAAAAGCAGTGTTTTCATTCTAGATACTAATGTGTACCTGATCTAGGCCATGGTCTTCATAATTATTTGTTATCTATCAGAAAGCTGGATAATGACTAAGGATGACAGAAGAAGGATTGATACTTTGAGTTATGGTTTGATGCTACACAGAAGAGTCTTGAACATATCATGGACTGACAAGAACAGTTTGTCTTGTAGAGAGTAAAAACAAGTTTCTCCTGAAAAGCGAAAATTTTGAAGCTCCATCTCACATACTTTAGGCATGTGGCTAGGAGAAACCAGTCCTTGGAGAAGGACATAATGCTTGGATGGTGAAGGGACAGCACAGGAGAGGAATAACCTGTATGAGATGGATTGACATTGTAACTGGTGTAATAGTGGTAGATGTGTTGGAGTCAGTGAGCCTGGCTCAGGACAGGGCTGGCTTCAGAACTACTGTATACAGATCTACCGTGAGTTGTAGGCAACTTGATGGCACATAACAATAACAATAAATTGTATCAAAGGAATCATAGCAGTGTGATGCATCATTGGACAGCTTATTGAAAAGTCAGCAGTTTTAATCCTAGTAGAGAAAGTATCACAGTCTGCTTTTGTTTACCTTTACATCCTTCGAAATCTTATGTGCAGTTCTCTTCTGTCCTAAAAAGTCAGAATAGATTAGAAACAGTTCAACAGCAAAAGGTTTGGTTTTTCTATTTACAAAAAAATATTTACCAATTTGTAAAAGAATTGGCGTATTTTAGGATCTGCAGTGGTTTATTTGTACTGAAAAATCCAGGCCATGGAGCAGACCCACATCACAGAATTTACAGAATGCAGATGGGCATTGCCATGTTACAGACAATGAAGGGTTGACTACAGCAGTATCATTAGAATAATCTCCTGTAGAGCCATCTGGCATTGTTGTTCAGAAGAACCTCTGAGGACTCATCATAGCCTCAATGTAGTAACTCCATCCACACTATTACAAATACTGGATTAGAATCTGCAGTTATTTCCACATCAATAGTCTTTAGTAATTTTTTCTTAAATGTTAAAAAAATTATTAGGAACATGGATTGATGTGAGTCTTTTATTATTTTACTTTCCTCCCCCTTCCAGTTACAATAAGCTGCTAGAAATTGCTGATGAAACAGATAAATTACTAATAAAAGAGTAAGCTAATTATAGTCATGTGAAAACTTACATGTGTTTGTTTGTATATGTGCTTAAGTATGTAAATATACACGTTAATTTCTCATACTCCCTGCTGGTGAGTCGATTTCTGATAGAAATCCTCCATTGGATCGCTAAAACTTTAAATTGGAGTGAGAGGATACTGTCCATCTTTCTCGATGAACACTTTTAATTAACAACGCAATTCACCAAAGACTATTCCTCTATGTTGTTTTTGTTGTTGTTGTTGTTGTTGTTGCTGTTGTTATGTGCCATCGAGTTGCTTGGGATTCATAGTGACCCTATATACAACAGCCCTAAACCCTGCTCTATCCTGTGCCAATCACACTGCCTATGACACACCCATCATGATTACCACAGTCACCTCATAGAGGGTCTTCCCCTCCTGCGCTGTCCCTCCATCCTCCCAAGTATGATATCCCTCTCCAAGGACCAGTCCCTCCTTACAACATGTAAAAAGTATGTCATAGGGAGTCCCAGAATCCTTGCCTCCAAGAACAGCCTGATTTAACCCCCTCCAGGATGAATCAATTTGTTTTCTTAGCAGTCCATGGTACATTCAATACTCTTCTCCAGCACCACAGCTCAAAGGCATCAATTCTCCTTCTATACTCCCTAGTCATTTTCCAACTCTTTGACGCATAACAAGTGATTGCAAAGACCATGGCCTGTATCAGAAGCCTCTATAGCTCCCTAAAACTCACGTAATATATATTATTATACTTTAGAGTAGACACGAAATTAAGATTTTCATTGCTATGAATAACTCGGATGTATCCTTAGTAGAAAAATATTACAATTGTTACTTCTTAAAACTCTAGAAAATATGAAAAACATTTTTATAATTTTGTAAAGCTGATTAAAAAATTACTCATGAAATTATTCAAATAAAAATTTAAAAAACATTATCAAGGTCTATTTACCTCCTATAAAAACAGTTGAAAATAAAGAAGTTACAGTATTCAACAGAGCTTCTGAAAAAATGGTAAATAAATTATCTGTCAAAGTTAATGTATACTTTTATATATATATTAACATATGTATCTGCATGGCGTCAGGGTTGGGGGAGAACTCATTAACAACCTGCAATGTGCAAATGCACAGCTTTGCTTCCTGATACTGAAGAGGACCTGGGGCGCTTGCTGCAGGGAGTCAGACTATAGTCTTTAATATGGATTGAAGCTTAACATCAAGAACACAGAGATTGTCATCACTGGGCCAACTGGCAACACTATATTCGATAGGGAAGAGATTGAGGTTTTAGCAATTACAGCTTGCTCGGCTCCACAATCAACACTCTTAATACCAGCACTCAGGTAATCAAAAGTCCAATTGCATTAGGAAAATTTGCTGTCAAGGACCTCTCCAGAGAACTGAAGAGAAACAATGTCAGTCTAGAGACAAAGATGTGCCTAGTCCAGGCCATGGTCTTCTCAATTACATGGTTATGTATGCTTCAGAGAGTTGGACAATGACTAAGAATGACAGGATAAGAGATGCCTTCAAGTTGTGGTGCTGGAGAAGCGTCTTGAGCATACCAAGGACTGAAAAGGAAAAAAAAATAGTTCTGTCTTGGAAAGGGTGAAACCAAGTCTCTCCTTGGAGGCTAGGATTTCGAAGCTCTACCTCATTTACTTTGGGTACGTGGGCAGGAGAGACCAGTCCTTGGAGAAAGACATCATGCTAGGAAGGGTGGATGGACAGTGTAAGAGAGAGAGACCCTGGATGAGATGAACTGAGGCAGTGACTGGGGTGATGGGGGTTGGTGTGTTAGAATTAGTGAGACTAGCTCAGGACAGGGAAGGGTTCAGAGCTTCTGTGCATAGTGTCGCTATACATCTCAGGCAACTAAATTACACATAATGCACTATGACAGGTTTGGAAGCAGGAGTGGCATCCACTTCCTAAATAACATACCTCAGGTAACTATGAACTTTGATAAATATTGATATTTGTAGAGAAGCTTCAGGCTTCAAACCTTCAAAGGTTTGCTATGAGTCATATTAGACTTGAAGGCAATAAACAACAACGTCTGTGCGTATATGTATATAAACAAATAACTCGACAGCACATAACAACATATATAACATATATAATATATACATATGTATTGTAGATATATAGATATTGCTAGGGATGCTAGAAGGAGAATTTATTTATTAACTAAAAATATTTACAACTACCATTTCTGTATATATATTAATGCATATATGTGTTTATTTATTTGCTGCTTATTCAAAGGCAGTTTCTTCTGGTGATTTGGTGATTTGAATCTACCACTCACTCTGTGCAAGAGATGGGAAATCTCCTCTCACCTGACTAACAGCCACCAAAACCCATTGAAAGTTCCACCATAAGTCAATTTCCACTCCACAATAATAATTTTGATTTTTGAACTGACTTGTCATTTTAATAGAGTTATTTGCAGAATTTGAATTTTCTGGGGAATACAATGTAGTAAAATGAACCCTTAAAATATATATAATGTTTAAATATGTACACTACTAACATTACTATATAGAATCTTTTTCTTGATAATTATGAGTTGTGTGTCAATATAGATATCAAGAAGAAGACAGGAAAAGGTAGATAAATCATAAGTTACTTGAGGTAATACTTTAACTATTTGAATTCAATATAAAGTACATAAAGATGTTGTTTATTATTTATTATTTATTAAATTTATTAAATTCCCTTTGTTATGAGTGTTGGGGAATTATTTATAGAATAAATGGAGTGAAAACATGTTATAATTTTATTTTTTAAAATAATTGTTTAGTTAAAAAAGTTCTTATACATTGTTTTTCACACTGGATCTTTCCCATTTTTTTTATCGCCACCCACCCATCAAATTATACAAGCCAATGAGTGAGTATACTCCACTCCCCTCCTGTCCTCAGCACTCACCTCCCCCTGCCCCATCTTGGATCCTTATATCCATTCTATAATAATGGTTTTATACAGTATTTGTTTTATGGAACTAGTGAGCTCACTCAGCATCATGGTCTCCCATCTCTCTCATGTTAGGTAGTGATTCACAAAATCGTTGCTTCTGCATGCAGCATAGTATTCCATTGTGTGAATGTATAATAGTTTTTCAATCTATTGCTATTGTGGAGCTAATTAAACATCTAAAGAACAAGATACAAATGATGGCAGAGACAATGGAAGTCATTAAAAGAGCAAATACTCCTGAGACAGAGGTCTATTGAAAATATTTTGATGATCAACTGGAAGAGATATAGAAGAAAATGCAACAAAATGAAAGGAAAAAATGATAGTAATAAAGAAGTATAAGAACTTTAAAAAATCATCAAAAGACAAAGAGGGTGCAGCCAATACAGCACTGTTTTAATTTTATGAGAGGAAATTAGGTTGATCTCAAATTGATGGAGGAAAATTAGATCAGAAAAAAGTTTATAACTTCTATCTGGTAAAAAGTTTATTATGTTTTCATTTTTCAAATTGTTCTTAATATAAATTAAAATCCTATTGTTTGGAGTGACAGGGTAAAAAACATTGTTTAAGAAGTAAGACTGTATAATCTCTATTCAATACCTACCTACACTTATGCATTTATATTTATGATTACTGATGCAGCAATGGTTAAGTGCTCAATAGCTAACCAGAAGGTAATAACTTCAAAATATGAGTCATAGGTGACAAGATGGCACACAACAACAACATATTGATATATATGAATATATCTGAATAGATGTATAGCTATGGATTGGCACAGGACAGAGCAGAGTTTAGGGCTGTTGTACATAGGGTCACAATGAGTCGCAAGTGACTCGACAGCACATAACAACATATATAACATATATAATATATACATATGTATTGTAGATATATAGATATTGCTAGGGATGCTAGAAGGAGAATTGATGCCTTTGAGCTGTGGTGCTGGATAAGAGTATAGAATGTACCATGGACTGCACAGAAAATGAACAGGTTCATCCTGGAGAGGGTTAAATTGGGCTGCTCCTTGGAGGCAAGGATTCTGAGGCTTCATCTGACATACTTTGGACACGTTTGAAGGAGAGGGATGTCATGCTTGGGAGGGTGGAAGGATAGTGCAGGAGGGGAAGACCCTCTATGAGGTGGATTGATTCAGTGACTGGGGAAATTGGATAGGTGTGTCGGAGACAGTGAGATTGGCACAGGATAGAGCAGGGTTTACGGCTGTTGTACATAGTGTCATTATGAATTGCAAGCAACTCGATGGCACATAACAACACAAGAACATAATATATCTATATATAGAGATATTCTAGTAAGAATATCTATCTATATCTATATGAATATATTGGTAAATTGGTATCTTTGGTGACTTAGTGGTAAAAAGTTGTGCTGCAGACTAAGTGTGTGAAATGAATCTACTAGTTACTCCACAAATGAAAGATGAGCAATCTTTTCCCATGTGATGGTACAAAACAACAGCAACCATAATTGGATCTAACTATGTATTTATAAGGATATATATAACTTTTTTGTTGTTGTTGTCTGCCACTGAGTCTATTGTGACTCATGTTGTTGTTTGTTGTTAAGTGCCATCAAGTCGCAGGCGACTCATAGCGACCCTATGAAAGACAGTCCTTGACGCTTGGGTGCCTTTCATCCTCTCTCCAGGTTCATAGGGTTTCCGGAGGCACGTTATTATGGAAGTGGATGCCACTCCTCCTTCCACGCTTGTTTAATAGGGGAGCTCCACCCCACTCTCTGTCCGCATTGGGTAGCCAACCATTAACGCCATTAACGCATTTGACACATCCGTGTCACAGTGTTCAGCCTCACAGCAACCACAAGTGACTGCGGGATGGCAACTTGTGCACCAGGGCTATACGACCTAGAGGAATGTCTGAACAAAAACAATTAAAGACTGGCTGGAGGGCCACAAACTATATGTACAATAGATCGGAAGCTTGCTCTATCCTAAGCCATTCTCCCTGAATCTGATACACCTACTTGCTCCAGTTACTGTATCAATTTCTCTTATCCAGTGTCTTCCTCTCTTGCACTGTCACTCCACCCTTCTGAGCATGATGTCTCCAAGGACCAGTCTCTTCTGGCCACTTGCCAGGATGGAGCTTCAAGATCCTGGCCTCAAAGGAAGAGGTTGGTTCCACCTTCTCCAAGACAGACCTATTTGTTTTCTTGGTGGTCCATGGTATGTTTAAGACTCTTCTGTAGCACCACAACTCAATAGCACTGATTTGTCTTCTGTCATCCTTAGTCATTGACCAGCTCTCTGATGCATATCAAATAATTATGAAGACCATTGCCTGAATCAAGTGCACCTTAGTCTCTATACTGACATTGTTGCTATAATTATATTTATATATAAAGGAGAAACCAGCACTTAGGATCTCCATAAACACTATCCAGATACTGTGACTGCTCTTCAGCTTTCTAATCTACAGTATATGAAGGAGAAGCCAGGAGTCCCATCTCATCCTCAGGCATGGCCAGAGAGGCTGCCCTAGGCAATGATCTCTGTGGATGCGATTGCTTCTGTGTTTGCAGTCAGAATTACAACAACTGCTATATTGGAAGAGTGATTTTCATATTGCTGCTTATTCTACAATATAAATGTGTATGTGGTTCTTTATTTGTTGTTGTTATGTGCCCTTGAGTCGCCCGCGACTCATAGTGATCCTATGTAGAACAGCCCTAAACTCTGACCTATCCTGTGCCAATTTCAAAATCTCCAACACACCTACTCCCATTACCCCAGTCACTGAATCATTCCATCTCGTCTAGGGTCTTCCTCTCCTGCGCTGTCTCTACACCCTCCCAAGCATGACATCATTCTTCGAGGACTGGTCCCTCCTTGCAACATGTCCAAAATAACATGTCAGACAAAGCTTCAGAATCCTTGCCTCCAAGGAGCAGCCAGACTTCATCCTCTCCAGGACAAATCGGTTTGTATTCCTAGCAGTCCATGGTGTATTCAATATTCTTCTTCAAAACCACAGCTCAAAGGCTTCATTTCTCCCTCTATCATCCCTAGTCATTGTACAGCTCTCTGATGTATAGTAAGTGATTGTGAAGACTGTGGCATGTAGCAGGCGCACCTTAGTCTCCAGACTGACATCTTTGCATTTCCACACTTTTAGAGAGGTCTCTAACCACAGATTTTCCCATCGCAACAAGTCTTTTGTTTTTCTTTTTTTGTTTTGTTTTCTTTTTTCTTTTCAAGATTCAAAGCACTTTTTTGAAGATCTGGGAAAGCAGTGAGATTCTTCTCAAAAACTACCTCCATGTCTAGGAGTAGTTATTGGGTTTTTATATTTGAGTCAGACTTTTGTTAAAGTTACAGGATTTTTACATTTAAATAGAACGATTTACATGTAAACTTAAAATTTATGAAATAGTTAACATATAACTAAGCAAAACAGTTTTGAAAAGGTAAATGCTAATCCAGGAAAGATATATTTCTCTTCCTGGCAAACAGGCAGTTTAAGGTACAATTTACATTTGACTCAGAAAAAGAGTTGCAAAGAGGTAAATGCTAATCTAGGATAGATTAGCCTGCTGCAGAGTGTCAAGGACTGCAGCCTACAGTATGGATTGAGGTTCAATGTCAAGAAGACAAAGATTCTCACCACTGGACCAATTGGCAGCATCAGGATGGATGGTGAAGAGATTGAGATTATACACAGCTTTCGTTTGCTTGGCTCCATAGTCAACAGTCTTGGCGCCAGCAGCCAGGAAATTAAAAGGCGCATTGCCATGGGAAAGTCTGCTGTTAGGGACCTCTCCAAAGTACTGAAGAGCAATGGTGTCTCTCTGGAGACTAAGGTGCATCTGATACAGGCTATGGTCTTCGCAATCACTTGTTATGCATCAGAGAGTTGGACAATGACCAAGGAGGATAGAAGGAGAATTGATGCCTTTGAGCTGTGGTACTGGAGAAGAGTATGGACTGCTAGGAAAACAAACAGATTCATCCTGGAAAGGGTTAAACCAGGTGGCTCCTTGGAGGCAAGGATTCTGAGGCTCCGTCTAACATACTTTGGACATGGTGAGGAGAGACCGGTTCTTAGAGAGGGACAGCATGCTTGGGAGGGTGGAGGGACAACGCAGGAGAGGAAGGCCGTCTATGAGGTGGATTGATTCAGTGACTGGGATAATTGGGATGGGAGTGTCAGACAGTGTGATTGGCACAGGACAGGGTGGAGTTTAGGGCTGTTGTACATAGGGCCGCTATGAGTCACAGGCGACTCAATGGCACATAACAACAACAACAACAACAGGATAGATGCATTTCCTCTCCTGGTAAATAGGCAGTTTAAAGTACTTTACATAACTAAAGAAAGGGGGCAAAAAGAAGAATTTGAAGGCAAAGTAACTAGATTTTACAGGCTGGAGAAAACTGATGTCAGTTAGATAATTTTGAATTTATTAATACCATCTCATCAGTTCCAACTCAATGGAGCATAACAACAGCAACAACATGTTTTTATGTAGCAAGCCTAGAATTAGATTGTTTTCAAAGCCTAGATTTTCAAAGAAGTGTCTCTGACATCAAGGTGGGGTTAAGACTGACAAAAGCTGGATAAATTATGTATACTGCATTGGACCTGATGAGGGAGAGAACAGTTTAAAAGTAATTTATTTTAGGGCTTAATGATTATCATAAGAGTTCGGAATGGGGGTTGTAGAGTGGAGTATACTCGCGGTGGGGGTGGGGGTCTGAGGGGAATGTATACCAATAAAGGAGTTTTTTCTTTTGCTTTTCAAGGAGAAGAGTGAACTGGGGGTGGGGTGGGTGGGGAGAAAAGGGCAACAATGAATGAATGGAAATCCAAAATCTCTGTAAATGCTCACTGAAATCAATTTAAGAAAAAAAGATGACAAAGCAAAATATTATAAAGAAAGGTGCAAAAAGCTGGAAGTAGAATTAAAAGGGAAGAATTTGCTCAGCACTTCTCAAACTGAAAGTACTGAAAAACATATTTAAGGCTCAAATTGTAATACTGAGAGTTGCTATGGGCAAAATCTTGAATGATCAAGGAAACATCAAAAGAAGATGGAAGGTGAACACAGAATCAATGGACAAAAAATTAGTCCACTAAATATGTAATATTTAGATAGATATTATTGGTTTTGTTTTAAAGATAATTAAAAATATGTTTGTTGCTATGTCCTGTGAAGTCAAAGCTAACCCATAGCTGACCCTCTGGAGATTGCCTGTCTTTCTCTAGCAGAGTAGCTTGTAGATTCAAACCACGTGCCTTTGGGATTGCAGTGAAGCTTCTTAGCACTAGCAACACATCTTTTAATTTCCTCGCTGCTGGTACCAAGAGGAGATAGGTATTGAAGGGAGTAGTTGGGAGTAGAAGGGAATACTGATGAAGCAGGGAAAGGGGTGTTTGGTCAAGAGACTCATGTCAAGGGAAGGAATAACACTAAAACTACTGGCTATTTCTACAATTGGGAAAGATCTTTCATATGCGTTGTTCTGTAAAATGCTTGTCTGTCAGATACTTTTCTAAATTTGAGCATACAGATTAAGACAGACTAAGAAGAAAGATTGGCCATCCACTTCTGAAATAAACCCTTCAAAAACCCTATGTACAATAGGACACACTTAAACTAGAAGATAGATCAACAGATGTGGAGCTTTCAAGTATGGAAATACTAAGGCAGAGGAACAGTTGTAAGCAGACACTAGTGGTTGGAATATGGAATGTAAGAACTATGAATGTAGGAATATTAGATATTGTTAAGGAAGAAATGGAATGCATAAATATTGACATATTAGGTATTAGCAAGATGAGATAGACTGGCATGGGAAATTTTGAATCAGATGATCATGTGATCTATTATTCTGGAGACGAAAAGGTGAGGAAAAAAGGATTTGCTTTCATAGTTTAAAAAGGCATTTCTAGATCTGTCTTGAAAGGCAATATTGTGACAGGATAATATCTACGTGTATACAAGGAAGTCCAGTGAATACCACTATGACTAAAATATATACACCAACAACCAGAGACAAAGAGGAAATAGATGATTTCTACCAACTTTTGTAGTCAGAGATCAATCAAACATGCAACCAATATGCATTAATAGTGATGGGTGACTGGAATATGAAATTTGGAAACAGAAAAGAAGGATCCATATTTGGCAAGCATGGACATGGTGACAGAAATGAAGCTAGAGATAGGATGAAAGAATTTTGCATAATCAATAATTTATTCATTACTAATACATTTTACAAGAAACATAAACACAGGCTATACACATGGATCTCACCTGATGGTATGTTTAGGAATCAGATAGATTACTTCCATGGAAAGAATTGCTGGAGATGCTCAATATCAGCTGTGAAAACTAGGCCTGGTGCTGATTGTGGAACAGATCACCAACTCAGGAACCAAAATATAACCTTGAGTCTATCCCACCTGAATTTCAGAACCATCTCAGGAACAAGTTTTTTATTTAGTGTTTGCTTTTATCAAAACAACACTTGGCTGTCAGATTGCTGTACTGAGGTTACTTGTGGGTTGCTGCAATATTGGAAGCTATGGAATTGGTGTTTGTAATGCCAACATGGTCACCTATGGTAGACAGGTTTGAACAGATTAAGTATACCAGAAAGCAGGATTAGTATAATAGGCATTCTAAATACTATGGACAACATAGGGATATACGTACGTTTACTATGAGAGGTAGAGAGAGCTCAGATGGAAAACATTAAAAAATGAGGAGAAGAAGCTGCAAACATCCACTAATAAATAGAACATGGAATGTACTAATTATGAATATAAGAAAGCTGAAAACTTTAAAAAATGAACTGTAATGTATAAATATAGACATACTAAGAATTAGTGAGCTGAGAAGGACTGGAATTTGTCTTTTTTTCAACTTTAGTTTATTTTTTTTTATTTTTACTTTTTTTAATTTTGATTTTAACAAAAGTTTACAGAAAGGCTAGGTTTTCATTCATTGTTGCATGTTTTTTCCTCTCTCCTTCTTTCTCTCACTTACTTTGCAATGCACCTCTTCTTCCAGATTATTGTCATACATACAATGTTGAATTATACATTCTTTTTAAACAGTTCTTCCTCTTATCTATTTTAATGCAGTGTTTATCATTTATCCATGATTTTTCTAGTCTTCTATCAACCTCTCATGTCAATCCTATTTTAAAATAGCAGCGTAATAGAGTATTTGCCCTTTTGTAACGGAGATATTTCACTCAGCATTTTAAATCAAATAAGAATATGATTTATTATGCTGGAATGAAAAGTTAAAGAATAATATTACAATAATACTTAAAAAATCATTGCAATATCTGTTATAAAATACATTTCTGTCAATAATAGAACAGTACCCATACACACAAAAGGAAGGTCTGTTAATAGAAGTGTTATCCAAATATATACACCAACAGCTAAAGTCAAAGGCAAGGAATGTAAGAAAATCTATAACATTTTGTAATCTGAAGTTGACCAAATATGAAGTCACAAATTACATTAATTGAAGTTGGGATCAAAGAAGGAGGAAATATACCTGGAAAATTATGGACATCATACAGTGTATTTGGAAATTATGGACATGAACACATAAATGATGCTGGAGAGTAAGTGATTGGATTTTGTACAGTCTGTGATTTGTTAATTGACAATACCTTTCCAAGAAATGCAGATTGTGACTTTACACATGGTTTTACCTTATGGCTGCTGTAAAGGTATTAGATTGACAAGAAAAGTGGCAATAATCATTGGAGAAGCTCAATATGAGAAGGCAAATATAGGCCAGGTGCTGACAGTGGAACAGATTATCAATTACTTATTCACAAGTCCAAACTGAAGCTGAGGAAAATGAAAAAAAAAATTTCCTAAGAACCAAAATAAAACTGAGGGTCTATCCCATTTGACTTTTAAATGTATCTTAAAAATAAATTTGAGGCATTGAACACAAATGATTGAAGATCAAGTGAGTTGTAGAATGATATCAAGGATATATCAATTAAGAGAGGAAAAAATGGTTACAAAAATAGAGGAAGAAGAAAATAAGAGTGAGAAAATTTCACTAAAGGGTCAAGATGCCAAAACAAGGTCAAGAAACACCAAAGTAAGAGATGAACAGAAGGTTTCTAAGAACAACTTGATAAGACAAAACAAAGTATAATGGATAGTGCAGAATGGGATTGCAGATTTAAAAAAAATACTCATTCAATATTCTGAACTTGAAAGAAATTAAAAACAAATTTAAGCCTTAACTTGCAATCTTTCCCTAAGCTGATACA
This sequence comes from Elephantulus edwardii, assembly GCF_000299155.1. Lineage (NCBI taxonomy): Eukaryota > Metazoa > Chordata > Mammalia > Macroscelidea > Macroscelididae > Elephantulus > Elephantulus edwardii. Next base: position 2,818,753 of record NW_006399784.1, on the reverse strand, counting down.
TGGAATTTGGACTAATATCATCCTAAATGTGAGAGAGGCTTTATTATGAGCAACCAGCATCACAGAATTGACTTTTAGCCTATACCATCATATCAAGAGGTGGCTGGGGGAGAGAGGTGCTTGATAGGTAGGACAGGGAGTGCAAGGAATGCTGATGTAGTAGGTAAAGGGGAAGGATAAGACACATGCCCTGGCATGGGAGGAGACTGAATGTATTGGTTATTCCTGTAAGGAAAGTGTCTTTCATCTGTTCCTTTTGGTAATATGCTTATCTGACAGTTATTGTTCTAAAATTAAGCATCAAAATTAAGACAGACTATGAAGAAGGATTGGACATTAACTTCCAAAGTATAACAGACCTTTGAAAGCCCTATGTACAATAGAGCACACTTAAAGTAGACTAACAGATATTGTAATTCACTTTTAGCCCTCATATTTGGAAACACAAAGGAGGCAGAACAGTCTTAAGTTGAAACTAGTGATTTGAATATGGAATGTGAGAGGCATGATTGTAAGAAAACTAGACGTCATTAAGCAAGAAATAGAACACATAAATATTTACATATTAAGTACTGGCAAAATTAGATGGATTGGCAAAATGAGATGGATTGGCATGTAAATTTTTTTGGCATGTAATATTTTTAGCAGATCATACAATCTACTACACTGGAGATGAAAAGGTTTGAAAAGACAGGTCACGTTCATAGTTTAAAAGGCTGTTTCTGGATCCATCTTAAAATACAATATTGTGAGTGACAGAATAATATCCATACACAAACAAAAAAGACCTACTAATACCATTATAATTCAAATTTATACACCAAGAACCAGAGCCAAAGAGGAGAAAATTGATACTTTCTAACAACTTTTGCAGTTAGAAATTGGTCAAACATGTAACCAGGATGCATTAATAATAATGGGTGACTGGAATACTAAAGTTGGAAACCAGGAAGAAGGATCAGTAGTTGAAGAACATGGACGTGGTGACAGAAATGAGGCTGAGAAGAGAATGAGAGAATTCTCATTATCGCATTATCAGTGAATTATTCATTGCAAATACCTTTTATAAGAAACATAAATGCAGGATATACATGCACAGATTTCACCTGATACTATGCAGAAGTAATCAGATTGATTAAATCTGTGGAAGGGATTGTTGGAGAAGTTCAATATCAGCAGTAAAAATTAGGCCAGGTTCAGATTGAGGAACAGACCATCAACTACTAATAAGTGAAGTCAAATTAAAGATAACAAAAGTCAAATTGTATCCACAGAAATAAAAATTTGATCTTTAGTGTATCATCCCTGAATTTATAAACAAACTCAAACACAAGTTTGAAAGACCTGAAAACTAGTAAATGAAGACCAGAAGAGCTGTGGGAAGATATCAAGAATATCAACCATGAATAATTCAAAACCTCATTACAAAGGAGGAAGAAAAAAAGACCAAAATGGATGTCAGAAGAGACTCTGAATATTGCAGTGGGGCATCAGGAAGTCAAAACAAAGAAAATAAATGAAGAAATTAAGGAGCTGAACGGAAGAGTTCAAGGCAGTTCTGGAATACAAAGAAAAATATAACGCAAGTAGCAGGGAACTGGAGTTGGAAAATCAAAAGGGCTGATGTCTCAGCATTTCTTGAGCTGAAGAAACTAAAGAACAATTCAAGTTGTTAAGTTAGAATACTAAGTAAGTTTGAATGATCTGGGAAACATTAACAGAAAATGGAAGGAGTATACTGAGACATAGTACCAAAAAGAATTGTCACACACACACACACACACAAGTTTCAAGAAGCAACATATGATCAAGAGGAAATGGGTGTGAAAGAGGAAGTTTAGGCTTCTCTGAAGTACTTGGCAAAAAATAAAGCTCCAGGAATTGATGGAATACCAGTTAACATACTTCAACAAACAGATGCTGCCTTGGATGAGCTCACCAGGTTATACCAAGAAATCTGGAGAACAACTACCTGGCCAACTTCCTAGAAGAGATTTATATTTATTCCTATTAAAAAAAAGTGACCAAACAGAGTGTGGAATTATTGAACAATATCACTAATATCACATGCAAACAAAATCCTGCTGAGGATTACCCAGAAACTATTGGAACAGTACATGAACAGAGAACTGCCAGAAATACAAGCTGGGTTTAGAAAAAGGTAATAGCATTACCAACATTATTGCCAGTGTCAGATGGATCTTGGCAAAAGTAAAGAGTACCAGATGAATATCTATCTGTGTATCATTGACTATGAAAAGGCCTTTGACTGTGTGGATCATAACAAATTGTGACTAAACTTATAGACACTTGGAATCCCAGAAAACTTGATTGTGCTTATGCAAAACCTATACTTGGATCAAAAAGCAATCCTCAGAACAGAGCAGAGAAACTGCATGGTTCCAAATCATGAAAGGAGTGCATCAGGATTTATCCTGTCTTCATACCTTTTCAATCAATACTCAAAACAGATCATTTGGAAATCAGGGCTATATGGGGGGGGGGGGATGTGGCATCAGAATTGTGGCATCAACATTCTTGGCACCAGCATTAAGGGAAATTAAAAGATTAATTGCATTAGGAAAATTAGCCATCAAAGAGTTCTCCAGGTTCTACAGAGAAACAATTTCAATCTAGAGACTCAATTAAGCCTGATCCAGGCTGTAGTCTTCATAATAACTTGCTATTTATCAGAGAGTTGGACAGACACTAAGGATGATGAAAGAAGAATTTATGCCTTGGAGTTGCACTAGAGAAAAGTATTGAACATATCATGGGCTGCCAAGAAAACAAACAGATCTGACCAAGAGATAGTGAAACAAAGTTTCTCCTTGGAGGCAAGAGTTTTGAGGCTCTGTTTCATATACTTTGAGTATGTTGCCTGGAGGGACCAGTCCTTGGAGAAAGAAATCATACTTGGAAGGGTAGAGAATCAGCCCAGGAAAGAAAGATTCAGGATGTAAAAGATTGACATGGTAACTGAGGTAATAGAGGTGAGTGTATCAGAAACATTGAGATTGGTTCAGGATAGGGCAAGGTTCAGAGCTATTGTGCATTGGGTCCCTATGAGCTGCAAGGTGACTCTACAGCAAATAACGGTAGTAACAACAACACCACACATGTTGAAAGTAATGAAGTCTTGAACCACTTGCTGTAAAAGATCAACAGCTACTGTATTGAACATGGATTATAACTCAATATCATGAAAACAAAAGTTATCAACACCAGGCCAATATGCAACATCATGATTGATGAAGAAGAGATTGAAGTTGTCAACAATTTCACCCTACTTGGATTCACAATCAACAACTGTGGTACCACAAGACAAGAAATTAAATGAAGAGTCACACTGGGAAATCCTGGTATTAGGCACCTACCTCTCAAGTGTACTGAAGAGCAATGACATCATCTTAAGTCCAAGTTTTGCTTATACAAGTTATGGCCTTCTCAATTGCTCACTATGCATTTGAAAGTTGGACAATGACAGAAGAATATGTTTCTTTGATTTGTAGTTTTTGAGAAGAGTACAGAATATCCATAGACTGCAAAGAGAATAAATAATAAGTCTTGGAGAAAGTGCAACCAGATTGCTCTTTAGAAATAGAAACTAGGATGGTGAGACTTCTCCCACATACTTTGTAGACAGTCATTACAGTTGGAAAGATAGAGGGTCAGTGTAAGAGAGGAAGATCCTCAACCATGTGGATTGACACAGTGACTGCAGCAATGGGCTTAAGTTTGTCAGAGATGGTGAGGATGGTACAGGACGGTGTAGGTTTCAGATTCATTGTTCATAGAGCCACACTGGATTTAATGATGCACAACAACAACATACATAGATATATCTATATATTCACATAACTCTGTGTGTGTGTGTGTGTGTGTGTCTAACTTTGACTTGGCAATTCACTTACTTACCCACTTTGGAAGGAGGAGTGGCATCCACTTCCATAATAGCTTGTTTCCGGAAACCCTATGAACCTGGAGAGAGGATAAGAGACTCCCAAGCGTTGAGGATTCTCTTCATAAGATTGCCATGAGTCACTTGCAACTCGACGGCACTTAACAACAACAACAAAACCCACTAGGCCATTGGAATACTGTGAACATACCTATATATAAATGTCTACCAACCAAATAAGTTTTTGTGGCTGTGCGTTCTTATGACACAGGTGCTGTGCTACTGATACATCAAAAACAGTGTAATTCACAATGAATAGATTTTGGCACAGTTTAAAACCAAGATAGACTAAGTCAGAGGAAGAAATAGACTGCTTTTGTGCTTCTGAAATAATCAGTAATGATCTTAGGTATAACAGAGAAACTTTATCTTATAATGATTTGGAATATGAGCCCTGAGATAAGCTTTCATTCAAAATCCAACTTTCAAATGCATAGTAAGCAATTGAGAAGATCATGACTTGTATTAGGCACAACTTGGGCATTAAGTTGATGTCATTGCTCTTTGGTACTCTTGAGAGATTCCTGATACCAGGATTTCCCAATGTGACTCTTCATTTAATTTCTTGTCTTCTGGTCCCACAATTCTTGATTATGGATGCAAACAAGTTGAAATTGTTTAAAATTACAATCTCTTCTTCATTAATTAGGATGTTGCATATTGACCTAGTGTTAATAACTTTCATTTTCATGATGTTGAGGTATAATCCATGTTAAAGATCTTTGATAACAAAATATACTTCAAAGAGAATAATGAAATAAGTTTTCAATTAAGATAAAATTTTATTTGCTAATGTGTGGCAACTCAAAGTGGGAAAAACAAATACAGTATCAGTAAAAATAGGAATTTGGAATGTATGATATATAAACATAGGAATATTATATGTTGTGAAAGATGAAATAAAACACAAATGTTAATATCCTCAGCATGACATAAAATCATATGGTCTAATATGCTAGCAAAGAAAAGTTGAATAGATTGATAATTTTACTATCTGAAAGAACATCTCAAGGTCTATCCTAAAATGCAGTGCTGTAAATGGTAAAATATTATCATTGGCATTTAAGAAAGTCCTACCAACACAATCATTTATCATACATACTATTATGCTCAAGATGGAGATACTTAAGATTTCTTTCAAATTTTGCAGTCTGAAATTGATCAACCATACAATCTAGTTATGGTAATAATAAGTTATGACTGAAATACAAATCTTGAGAATGAAAAAGATGAGTGATTTTAATATATGCCCTTGTTCACAGAAATAAGATCATAAGATAAGAGTTTTATACAGTCAACAAGTTATTTATTGCTGATATATTTCTTAAATAAAAAAGAAATGACAATTATAAATGTGGATCATATTCAAATTGATCACATCTGAGGAAAGAGATAGTGGAGATACACAATATCAGCGAGAGACTGACTATGGATTAAACTGGTAATTGTGCACATATAAGTCCAAATTGAAGAAAAATAAGTGTACAAAAGTCACATAGTAACCTTGAGAGTGTACCATCCAAATTCAGAGATAATTTCACATATATTCATGATACGTTAAATGTCAGTGACTTAAAACCATACCAGATGTAGAATTGTATCAAGGACATAATATATGAAGACAGCATGAGATCGTTTCAAAGACAGGGCGTAAAAACCAACCAACCAAACAAACAAACAAAATATATGTCATGATATAATAAAGAAAACAAGAGAGGTTAAAGTAAAGGAGACAAATTAAAAAGGGACTTGAACAGAAGATTTCAAGATAGCTCAAGACAATAAAGCAAAATATTAGAATGAAATAAATGATTAGGAGTTAGAAAGTAAAAGGAAAACATATTCCTGACATTTCTCAAATGGAAAACTGAACGAAAAGCAAAATAAAACAAAACACCACAATCAGGTATGATTTTTGATGGTGAAGAATTCTATTAACTTAATATTGAGTAACATAGAATTCAATAAAAATTGTGGAAAAACTACACAATGTCACAATGTTGCTGTTGTTGTTTTTATGTGCCGTTGAGTCACTTGTGACTCATAGCGACCCTATGTACAAGAGCCATAAACCCTACTCTATTCTGTGCCAATCTAACTGTCTCTGACACGCCTATCCTTATTACCCCAGTCATAGAAGAACCAATAATCAAATAGTTTAAGGGTTTCTGTGAAAAGTAGACCTGACGACTGAGACTGATGACTACTTAATATTGATGTTATGAAGATAAATAAAAGAATGGAGTTAGACACTGGATATAAAAACAGGATTCAGATATTTATAGTTATAAATTTAGAATTTAACACACACCGATATATGCCAATAAGGGGGAGAAAATGTCAATAGTTGGTAATCTTAAATGATGAGTAGGTATAATGACTTCTTTTGAACTGTCTGAGTCATAATTACATTACCTTTAACAAGCAATGAATACATGAATGATTATTGTTCCCAAATATTTTAAATTAGAGTTGACTTCCATAAATTTGACCTATGTAATTAGGACAAGAAAAATTTTTAAATATTTTGTAATAATACACACAAGCAAATATAAACATCAACAATAATTTTCTGCAAACTCAGTTTGCAGAAAATTGAATACTTTGTATGCAGTGAGAAATAAAACTAACAAGATAGAGAAAAAGGTCTTGGTGTCTGACAAACTCCCCGTAAAAAGTTTCATTCCCTTCAAGGTCTAAGTGAACTTTTTCCTCTTTTATATGTTGGACTTTCATGTAACCTTTGATGAAATTATCTTTTGAGCTGGATTACCTTGAAGTACTAATCTTTCAAACAAAAATAAGTTTCACTACAATTTCCAGTTAGTATAAAAATTATATGTCTGTGTTGTTATAATTTGAAGATAAAGACGAATAAATTTTAAATACATAGTTTAAGATAATAATTTCAATCTCCTAAGAGCACAGCTGGACAGGAGGTCACAATAAAATTAAAATTTGAGAGTGAAGCTATTTCACAATGTAGCTGAAGACAGTGATTCATAAACAGAATAAGTGGATTTTTCTACCAGTCATACAACAAATGATACTTGACATTTGTTCCCAAAACAGAAGTTGCTCAAAATCTGCCTTACATGTGGATTTCTTACTGATGTTTAGATAAAAATAAGTAGTGACAAATGGTATTCTTAGAATGAAGTACGCTTTTGGCAAGTGTGGCTTATTTAAACAAATCTCATATGCCCAGGGGAGTCCTTATGGGTTTAAGGATGTATTCTAAAGCCATTACAATGATAATAGGCACTAACACAGAGACATTCAATGCTATGCTTGCTATATGATAAGTTGAATTTAAGGATTTTGCAATATACATGTTTTCTAAAATATATAGAGAGCTCTGGTGGCCTAGTGGCAAGAAGATGCACTGCAATCCCAAAGGCAAACAGTTTGAGGCCACCAGCTGTTCCATGGCAGAAGGATGGATAGCTTCTTCCCATATGATTGTTGTTGTTGTTGATAGGTGCCATAGAGTCGTAGACGACTCATAGTGACCCTATGAATGAAAAGCCTGAGCACTGTTCATAAAGTGTCTGGAGGCAAGCCATTTTGGAAGTGGATGCCACTCTTGCTTCCAAGCTTGTTTTAATCGGGAAGCTCCACCAAACACTGTCAACCATGGGAAACCATTATCACATTTGGCACATCAGTGTCACAGTGTTTAGTATCACAGCAACCATGAGTTACCTCTGTACAGCAAGGCACAGACCAGTGTTATACCACCTAAAAGAATGTTTGACAAAAAAATTAATTTGAACCAGGCCTGAGGGCTGCAGATTAAAATCACTCACCTTGGGCTTAGTAGCATAACTTTCTGTCCACTAGGCCAACATATCTCTCTCTGTGTTGTCGTTGTTTTATTGTTGTTAGGTGCTGTTGAATAGTAGATGACTCATAGCGACCCTATGAATTAAAGGCCTGACCACTGTTCATAGAATTTCCTGAGGCAAGCTATTTTGGAAGTGGATGTAACTCCTGCTTCCAAGCTTGTTTTAATTGGGAAGCTCCACCAAACACTGTCCCCCATGAGTAACTATTATCACATTTGACACATCGGTGTCACAGTGTTTAGCATCACAGCAACCGTAAGTTACCTCTGTACAGCAAATGGACAGACCAGTATTAGACCACTTGGAAGAATGTTTGACCAAAAACAAGTAAACCAGGCCTGATGGCCACAGATTAAAATCACCCACCTTGGGCTTGGTAGGTTCCTTTCTATTCACTAGGCTAAATGAGCTCTCTTGTAGTTGTTAAGTGTCATCGAGTCGGAGACAACTCATAGCGACCCTATGAATGAAAGACCTGGACATTTTCAACATTTCTCCAAGTTCATAAGGTTTCCAGAGTTAAATTATTTCAGAAGTGGATGCCACTTCTGCTTCCAAGCTAATTTTAATCGGAGAGCTCTACCAAATACTGTCCACCATGGATAACCATTATTACATTTGACACATCAGTGTCACAGTGTTCAGTATTGCAACAACCATGAGTTACCTCTGTACAGCAAATGGACAGATCAATGCTATACACCTTAGAAGAATGTTTGACCAAAAACAATTAAAACTTTTTAAATAGGAGGTCAAATCCAATCACATCCAATGGCAAATAAACATTCTACAATCAAGCCTCACCAGAACCAGAAAAGGAACCTTTGTAGAATCAGGAAGTATCTATTATTCTAATCTCCAGAGGTTATATCAATGTAGATAATTCCACAATAGGAATGAATTAGGATGATTTCCAGAATGAGTATATTTAAAATTAATAGAGATTAGTAGATATAGTTTATAGTGTGTCTAACTGCTAACTTAAAAGTCAGTCATGTCTGTCAATTCAAATCTATCAACTGCTCTGGGGGAGAAAGATGGTTGGTCTCCTCTCATTATGACTTAATAGTCTCTAGAAACCCAACAAAAGATCACTGTGAGTTGAAACTGATTTGAGAGCAGTGAACTTGATTTTGTTTTTTAAATATATATATACAAGAATAGAACAATGTGTTACTCATTCAGTTGATTTAATGACTAAAATAGATCTTACCAAATTTAACCCTGTTCATTTCAATCAATAAAATGAATCAGTCAGTTGTAATTTTTTTATGATGATAAGAATGTTCTTTTATTTTTTTTTCTATAATTATATTTTATTAATTTTCATAAACATTTACAGAGATTTTGTGTTTCCATTCATTCATTGTTGCACTATTCTCTCTACCCTCCTCCCAGTTTGTTCTTGTCCAAATGTCACAGTGCTTGTCAAAGCCAGTTCTGATTAATCTTCTTTGTCAGTGTGTCCTTTGCCATTCCCTATCACTCCTCCCTGAGAGAGACTTCACCCTGATTCATAAGGAAAAGGGGATGGCGTATTCTCTTAGCTACTTCCTGCTGAAAAGGGACGTTGTGGGTTTCAGGGTGAAGATCTTCTCTCACTACTCTAAAGGGCCCCTTTGGCAGTAGGAAACACATAGACTAGTCAGTTGTTATTGAGTAAGGACATGAGAAGTTAGTAGTTTGTACCCCAAGTATTCATTTCCTTCACTCTACATTGGAACTTGAGAGAAATTCCATCTCCTTTTAAGGTTGCTGGAGCCAGAGTTAAAGTCTTTGCTTGTTGGAGAATATAAGGAATAGCTGCCTTGTTTCTACTATGACATAGGTCTTGCTGAATGACTGAAGAAATTAAAGGCTACCTGCATTTGTGTTGTATTATTGTGCTGAACCTGGACCTTCACTTGTTGATGGAGAAGCTATCTAAACTAATTGACTAATTGTGTCATGTTATTAATCTGGCTTGGGACTGCTGGTATGAACATGGGTTTTCATTGTGAGACATTTTTTGCCTCTGCTATCCTTAAACTATTTGCTTACTAAACCTTAAACTATTTGCTTACTAAACCCCACAACTTGAGTAAAGTCAAGTCTGTGAGTCATTGGTAATAGTCTTCGAACCAAGTAGGTGTGTGGTGGGGAGGGAGTGTGGGAATGCCTGATTTTGTAGCTATTTATTTGGTAGTGAGGATGTTATTATTGAGAACAGTTCCCATTTCTCAAGTAAGTGAAGGTAAGTCTCAGCCTTCTCAGTGTTGTTCACATTGTCATTGCTCCTTTTTCCATTCATTTTATTGTGGTCTTATACAGTATTTTCATAGTGTCTTCTGACATCTATTTTGGCTTCCCCCTCCCCTTCTGTCTTCCATTTGTTCTCTTCTTGTATGATGTCTTTAATGCTGTTCCATAGATAATTTGATTCATCCTTACTGATAATTCATTGTTTATAACAACAACAAAAAAACTTCAAACAACAACAAAAAAAAAACAATTTCTTGAAGGCATTGATAAAAATAAGGCCGCAAAATCGATAGGATATTAATAGACTCTTTTCAGTAAATAGATGCAGCCTTGAATGTGTTCTCCCATATATGCAAGGAAATTTGTGATCAAATGGAATCTGGAAACTATTTAACAATATCATTAATATCACATGCAAGCAAAATACTGTTGAAGATCATTTAAAAAAGGCTAGAACAGTACATAAGTACAGAACTTTAGAAAGTCAAGCTGGATTTGTCAGATGGATCCTGGTTGAAAGTAAAGAATACAGAGGAATGTCTATTTGTGCTTTATTGACTATGCAAAGACATTTGACTATGTGGATCATAACTAGTTGGGTCTAATATTGAGAAGAATGGAAATCTGTAATGACTTAATCGTGCTCATGTGGAAACTATTCCTGGAACAGGAGGCTGTTGTGTTTACAGAGAAGGGAAACACTTAAAATTAAGAAGAAAGTGTGTCCATGTTAATTCTCTCTCCATACCCATTCTATCTGTATGCTGAGAAAATTTTATGAGAAGCTGAACTCTGTCACTGTTCACTGGAACGAAGAGCAACACCCTGATGAGAGTAAGCACGACGAAGAGATATCACTCCAGAAGCTATTCTGAGAGTCAATCCAGCTCAACTTTATTGGGGGCTGGAGGACACTTATATAGGAGCAAGTAAACAGAAAGACAGTATAGGGTGGGCTTGCACATGCGGGACATATGGATTGGATAGGAGAACCTTAGCCTCGTGCGGACTACTCCCAGCTCAACAGATACAACAGCTATCTTCCTAGGTGGCTAGCTTTCTCAAGCCATTATGACCAAACACATGAAGGCTTTCTCTATCACATATATTAAAGGCCACTGGAAGGCTTGAATTTATCCAGAACTTGGTGATCTTTCTTTGCCAGAGACCATCCTTTCCTCTCCAACATTTACTTCAAAGAGGGGAAAGTCTTTGCTGCAGGGCTTCCGGTGTTTCTTGGGAGGAGGACAATCCAGTTGTGGTAAGGGTAGAGAGTGGTTTAACTCCCTCCAGAATGAATCTGGTTTTTTGTTTTGTTTTGTTCTGGTTTTTTTTGATGTCCATGGTTTATTCAATACTCTTCTCCAGTAACACAAGTCAAAGGCATCAATTCTCCTTTTATCCTCCCTAGTCATTGTTCAGCTCTCAATTGCATGGCAAGTGATTGCAAAGAACATGGACTGTATCAGGAACACCTTAGTCTCCAGAGTGACACCATTACTCTTCAGTAGTTTGGAGAAGTCCCTAATAGCAGACTTCCCAATCGCAATATGACTTAATTTCCTGGCTGCTGGTGCTAAGAGTATTGAATGTGGAGCTACACAAACTAAAACTGTTAACAATTTCAATCTCTTCACCATCCATCCTGATGCTTCCAATTGGCCCAGTTGTGAGAATCTTTGTCTTCTTGATATTGAGCCTCAATTAATATTGAAGGTTGCATTCCTCAACCTTCTGCAACAAGCGCTTTAGGTCCTTCTCAGTTTCAGCAAGGAGAGTTGTGTCATCTGCATAACGCAGATTGTTGATGAATCATCCACCAATCCTGATGCCACACTTCTCCTCATAAAGCCCAGCCTCCCAGATAATCTGTTGTGCATATAGGTTGAAAAGGTATGGTGATAGGACACATCCCTGGTGTATACCCTTCCTAATTTTGAACCATGCCATGTTTCCTTGCTCTGTTCTGATGACTGCTTCCTGGTCCAAGTATAGGTTTCACATTAGCACGATCATGTTCTGGGATTCCCATTCTTCTCAGAGTCAGCCACTGTTGTGAATCACACAGTCAAATGCCTTTGCATATTTTTGTTGTTGTTATGTGCCATTGAGTCACTTGTAACTCATAGCCCTAAACAGTGTTCTATCCTGTGTCAACCTTGCCATCTCAAACAAACTCATTCCCACCACTCCACTCACAGAATCAATCCATCTCATTGAGGGTCTTCCTCTCCTGTGCTGTCTCTCCACTCTCCCAAACATGATGTAACTCTCCAAGGACCAGTCCCTCCTTGAAACATGCCCAAAGTATGTCAGAAGAAGCTTCAGAATCCTTGACTCCAAGGAGCATTCTGGCTTCACCCTCTACAGGACAAATGCGTTTGTTCTCCTAGCAGTCTGTGGTATATTCAACACTTTTCTCCAGCACCAAAGCTCAAAGGCATCAATTTTCTATCATTCCTACTCACTGTCCAACTCTCTGATGCATAGCATGTAATTGCAAAGACTATAGCCTGGATCAGGCTCACCTTAGTCTCCCGTCTGACATTGTTGCTCTTTAGTACTTTTGAGAGGTCCCTCACAGTTGACTTTCCCAATGCAATTTGTCTCCTGATTTCCTGGATGCTATTACCAAGATTGTTGACTGTGGAACCGAGTAAACTAAAATGGTCAACTATCTCAATTTCTTCACCATCCATTATGATGCGGCCAATTGTCCTAGTGGTGAGAATCTTTGTTTTCTTGATGTTGAGCTTCAATCCATATAGGAGGCTGCAATCCTTGACCTTCTGCAGCAAGTGCTTCAGGTCCTCCTCAGTTTCAGCAAGCAGGGTTGAGTCATCTGCATAACACAGGTTGTTGATGATTCTTCCACCAATCCTGATGCCACATTCCTCCTAGTACAGCCCAGTTGAAGTTGTTGACAATTTCAATCTTTTCTCCATCAATTATGATGCTACCTTATAGGCCTAGTGGTGAGGAGTTAGTATTTTTGTTCTGTTTATGTTGAAGTGTAATTCATATTGAACGATATAGTCTATGATCTTCTGTAAGCAAGCTCCTTAAGGCACTCTCGTTTTCAGAAGGCAAGGTTGTGTCATTGAAATAACACAGGTGATGAAAAAACTTCCTATCCTTGTGCTACATTCTTCTTCACAGAGTCAAATTTTTTAAATTATTTTCTTAGCAGAAGATTTAACAGGTATAGAGAACGAATATAACCTATGAAAAGAATATGGCATACTCTTTTTTTACTTTCAACAATGCTGTGTTCCCAGCTCTGTTCAGAAAGAAGCTTCTTTTTCTAGAAATAGATTTCATATAAGCATGATTAAATGTTCTGTGATTCCCATTCTTCTCAATGTTAACCATGTTGTTGTTGTTTTGTGCCGTCGAGTCGTTTCCAACTCATAGCGACCCTATGCACAACAGCCCTAAACCCTGCTCTATCCTGCGCCAACCGCACCGCCTCTGACACACCCATCCCGATTACCCCAGTCACTGAATCAATCCATCTCATAGAGGGTCTTCCCCTCCTGCGCTGTCCCTCCACCCACCCAAGCATGATGTCCCTCTCCAAGGACCCGTCCCTCCTGGAAACATGTCCAAAGTATGTCAGACGAAGCCCCAGAATCCTTGCCTCCAAGGAGTAGCTTGGTTTAATCCTCTGCAAGATGAATCTGTTTGTTTTCCTGGCAGTCCATGGTACATTCAGTACCCTTCTCCAGCACCACAGCTCAAAAGCATCCACTCTCCTTCTGTCCTCCCTAGTCATTGTCCAACTCTCTGATGCATAACAAGCGATTGCAAAGACCATGGCCTGTATCAGGCGCACCTTAGTCTCTATAGAGACACTATTGCTCCTGAGTACCTTTGAGAGGTCCCTAACAGCAGACTTTCCCATCGCGATACACTTTTTGATTTCCTGACTGCTGGTACCAAGAGTGTTGACTGTGGAGCCGAGCAAACTGAAGCTGTGAACACTCTCAATCTCTTCGTCATCCATCCTGACACTGCCAATTGGTCCAGTGGCGAGAATCTTTGTCTTCTTGACATTGAGCCTTAGTCCATACTGAAGGCTGCAGTCCTTGACCCTTCGCAGCAAGTGCATGAGGTCCTCCTCACCATAATTTGTTAAAATATACACAGTGAAATGCTTTTGTATAGTTAATTAATCACAAATAGGCATTATTTTGATGATACCTGCTTTCTACCAAGATCTATTTGATACCAGCAATGGCTTCTCTGGTGTCACAACTTCTAAACCTAGATTGAACTTCTGGTGGCTCATTCATGTAGTATTCTTCAATTAAGTCACTCCTACTCCTTTTTCCTTTCAGTTTGTTATGATATAAAAATAGTGTTAGTCTTCTGAATCTTTATCTCTTGTTTTTGTATGGTTTCTCATTTTCTACTTATTTAATCATGTTGCTCTTAACAGTTTTTCTGCATATTTGGAAGTTTGTTGTTCTTAAATGCCATCGAGTCTTATTATTTTTTTGGTATTGTGTGTTATTTCCATAAGCTTTTTCAAAGCCTTAAGTATTATCTTTTGAATTCCTACTAGATAGTTTTATCACTTGTTATTCTCCAAGAATATAGTTCTTTATTTGGGTGGATTTGTTCCATTATTTTGTCTTGTTTTTGCTAGATTGAGGTTGTCTTCACCATCAGGGGATTTTGGACTCATATTTTTTGATTTCTATTGATATTTCACCCTGTTATAAGCTAGTGATATTAATGGTATATTTCTTATTGTCCTTTTGGGTCACTGTTCTTGGGAATGAGAACAAATATGAATCTTTTCCATCCAGTCAACCAAGCAGCTGTCATCCAGATTTCCTAGTACTGACTGATGAACGTATGCAGGGCTGCATCTATTAGTTAAGACATGTTATCTCATCAATTCCTTGGCATCTATCTATCTTTCTTTTTTCCAATACTTTCTTTGAAGCTTGAACTTCCTTCACTATCATTGTCTCTTATTACTTCTCCCATGAAGTGACTAGTGGCCTTGAACTACGTGCCTTCAGGATTGCAGCATAACTTCTTACCACTAAGCCATCAACGTACGTGTGTGTGTGTGTGTATATATATATATATATATATATATACATAAAATCTCCCATGAGATTACTACCTCTGAAAACCTGCTGGAGAGTCAGCTATGTCAGTGCGAACTCGATGATCAATGGCACACAACAACAACAAAAACTATGTATATCTATATATGTACACACACACTTGTACATATGCATACACATATACACATACATATATGTATTTGACTAAACGTGTGTGTATGTACAAATGTATTTGACTAATCCAGTAGTACAAAAATTCACCCTATGTTTACTTGTTGAAGGCTATCATTTCTGAACCCTGTCCTATCTTATACCATCCTCACACTCTCTGAAACACTCAAGCCCATTGCTGCAGGCATTGTATCCATCCACCTGATAGAAAGTCTTCCTTTTCTTCACAATTCCCACCAGCTTTCCACTATCATGTCCTTCTCCAAGCAATAACCTTTCCTAGCAACATGCCCAAAGTATGTGAGATGAAGCTTCATCATGCTTGCCTCCAATGAGCTCTTTGCATGCACCTTCTAAGACATCTGTCTCTTGAGAGTCCATGAGTACTCTTCTCCAACACCACATCACAAGGCATCAATATTTTTTTTCATCCTCATTTGTTGTCTAGTTCTCAGCAGCATAGCAAGTGATTGAAAAGACTAAGGTCTCAGTCAAGCACACCTTAGTCTTCCAAATAATATAATTTCTTCTCAGTAATTAGAAGAGTTCCCTGACTTTAGAGTTTCCTAGTGCAATACATCTCTTGATCTCCTGATTACTGGTACTAAGTGTATTGTTTATGAATCCAAAAGATGAAGACATTGACACTGTCAATATTTTCTCCATCTATTATGATGGTAATGAGGATAGATGTGTCAGAAACAATAATATTGGCACAGGATAGAGCAGAATTTAGAGTTGTTGTACACAGGGTCACTATGAGTCACAGGCGACTTGATGGCATACAACAAGAACAACAACAACAACATTATGATGTTTTGTATCTATCCTGTGGTGAGAAATTCTGTTTTCTTGACATGGACATGCAATCTATATTGATGTTTGATCTTTTGCAGCAAGTGTTTCAAGTCCTACTCACTTTGAACAACGGATAGTTAAAGAAATAAATATTGCCATATTTCTGGAGTAAGTTATTTTATCTATAGGTGTCTGATAAATTTGCATTTCTAACCTAAACCAATACCACATTCTCTTGACTGTATTTAGAAATATAAGTAATTGTGGCATATTAACACTGTATCTTGCAACCTACTAAAATATTCATTACTTTGTGTAGATTGTTAAGATCACAAGCAAGTAAGATTGTGATGAAGATTGTCCAGAAACAACTGGAACAGTACATCAGCAGAGAACTGCCCGATGTACAAGCTGGATTTAGAAGAGGCTGTGATACTAGGGAAATTGTAGCCATAGTTAGATGGATCTTGACTGAAAGCAGAGAGTACCAGAGGAATGTCTAACAGTGTTTCGTTGACTATGCAAAGGCAAATCCACTCTGTGGATAACAACAAATTGTGGCTAACCCTGAGAAGAATAGGGTTCTCAGAACACATAATTGTGCTCATAAAAAACTATTTTTGGACCAAGAAACAGTAGTCAGAACACAACATGGAAACACCGTGTGGTTCAAAATCAGGAAAGATACATGTCAGGAATATATCCTATCTCCATAACTTTTCAATCTACATCCAGAACAGATCATTCTGGAGGCTGGACTTTATGAAGAAGAATGTGGCATGATGATTGGAGGAAAACTCATCAACAACCTATGTTATGTAGATCATACAACCATCCTTGCTGAAACTGAGAAAGACATGAGGCATTTCTCACTACTGGGCCAATTGACAGCTTCGTGATAGACAGTGAAGAGACAGAGATTGTTAACAACTTAAGCTTGCTTGGTTTCCCTATCGACAAACACTCATGGTATGAGTAGTCAGGAAATTAAAAGAATTGTAATGAGAAAGTCTTCTGTCATGGACTTCTTTAGTGTACTGAAGAGCCACAATATCAGTCTGAAGATTAAGGTGAGCCTCATACAGACCATGGTCTTTGGAACTACTTGCTATTCATCAGAGGGCTGGACAATAACTAAATATGATATCAAAGAAGGATCAATGCCTTTGCATTTTGGTGCTGGAGAAGAGTGTTAAACAAACAGTGGCCTACCAAGAGAACAAACAGGGTGAAACCATGCTGCTCCCTAGAGGCAAGGATTTTTGAATTCCATTTTACATACTTTGAACAAATGGCCAGGAAGGACCAGCCCTTGCAGAGGAACTTCATGCATGCAAGGATGGGGGGACAGTATAGGAGAGAAGCCCCAGGATGAGATGAATTAACACAATGACTGGAGACATGAAATTAGGTCTGCCAGAGATGATGAGATTGGCTCAGGATAGAGCAAAGTTCAGCGGTAATGTACATAGGGTTGCTATGAGTCACAGTGGACTCACCGATTGTATATATCAACAACAAAAATAATAAGATGTAAGCTTGCTTTGTTCCTGAACTCTGTAACATACTCTTCACAATTGAGTATATTAGCTTCAGTGGTAAAGAGTTGAGGTGACAATTGCAAAAGTAAGTGGACGGAATATACCAGCTATTCTGTGAGAGAGAGATGCGCTATCTCCTTCATTATGTATGTACTGTCTCTGAAGACTTGCTAATGGATCATCTGTGGGTCAGTTACACCTCAGTGGTACAGAAAAACAACACTTGTGTTAATAAATGTCTCTGATATTAGTTGAATACATATTTTTTGGAAGCCTCATAGTGTGTTAATGGTAAATGTACTTTCTGTTAGCCATGCTGTGGAAGATTCAAATACAGCTAGAGACAGTTTAGAAGAAAAGTTTAATAATATATTTCTGAAAAAAAAGCAACAATTAAAAAGAAAATTAAGCCAGATCCATGGCAGTCTTATTCTGATAAATACGGTTAGGCCATGAGTAAAAATTGTCTCAAAGACAAATATTTTTGCTTCTGTTTTTTTTCTTTCTTATTGGTATTTTTTTTAAATTGACTTTTTATAATAAACCAGTATGAATTTTTAAAGTTATTTTATGTGTTTTATATGTTTAAATAATTTCATATTTTCCTCCATTATTATATTAGTATTTACTTTCAGTATTATACTTATTTACACTTACTGACTTTTAGATGTAAACAAAATCATGCTTTCCTGACAGAAAATCCTATTGATCATTATGTATTACCATCCTTATATGTCACACACAATGTTTGTTAATGATTTTGCATTTATGTACATAGGCGGTTTAGGTTTTTGCTTCCTTCCTTATGATGTGTTTGATTTGCGTTGAAATTAGAAAAATATGTGTTTCTCTGTTATTAAAGATAGTATTACAAAGTCTTGATATTTTATAATTTGACAGTAATTCTTATGAAAACAAAATGACAGCATTTTAATTAAAGGAAATATTCTCATTTAAAATTTATGTATGTTTATCTTTTTTGAAGAAACACCTAACTGCCTTTCAGAGTGGTTATACCATTTTACAATCCCACCAATGGTGTACTAAGGTTCTGATCTCACCACATCACCTTCAATATGTATTGCTTTATGTCCTATTAACTTTTGCCCTTGCTACTGGGGTGAGATCATATCTCATTGTTTTTTATTTGCATCTCTATTCTTGCCAGTGCTTTTGAGCATGTGTCTATTGGACATTCAGATGTCTTTCTCCATGAAAAGTCTCTGCTAAGAAAATAGAACTGAGATAAAAAAGGGAATTTGTATACCAACGTTCATAGAAGTGTTATTCACAATAACATAAAACAGCAGCGGTCCAAATTTCCATCAATGAATTGAAAAACTGTAATGTAGTTAAGAGATGGAATATTGTATAGTATTCAGGATTAATGATTTTTAAAAAAATACTCTATAATATGGGAGAGGCTGGAGATCATTATGCTGAGTGAAGTAATTCAGTCTCATGAAGACAAATAAAGCATCAGACCATTATTGTAAATA
>NW_006399784.1:2747770-2799510 GCF_000299155.1 Elephantulus edwardii | reverse complement strand
ATAAAAGTGCAAATGAGGAAGGGAAGGGAACAGGAGGACAAGGATTTGGAGGAATGGTAATTACAAGGTCATCGAGTTTGGTGGGCAGAGGGAAGGGTGAATTAAATAGAAAGGACTTCTCAAGACCTACAAAGATGGAGTTATAGTGGATAAAGATCGATGGTGATGAATTTCATGAAACACAATGTGTGGAGATGATCATATAAAACACAATCTGAGTGAAACAATGTAAAAAACATAATGTGTATCAATTAAACACAAGATACACAGATTATATATGGCAAAACTATAAAAGAAAAATATTTTTAATTATTTACTTGACACAAAGCTTTTCAGATTTTTCTATTTTATTCAAATTATTAAAAATTTGTGTTTTCCAACGTTTTTTATTCCTTTTTTAAAGCATATATAGTTTATAGCAGTCTCTTGAGGCTTAGTGTAGTAGGTAAGCACTGGCTGCTATAAGTTCACAGAGTCTCCACTGGAGTAAATGTGGTGTTCTTCTGCAAAGATTGCAGCTAAGACAACCTTGTGGAACAGGTATAATTAACATCTCAATATCATTTCTAGTTCTGAGGATAGGCAGTGACATCCCCTCTGCTACTTCTAACATTTACTATGTGAGTTTCCCTATGTTGTTCTTATTTTTGTGGAGTCTCCGAAGAATGACACATATTTTCCCCCACTCAAAGGAATCATCTTACTTTCATTTGTTTTATTATTGCTTTTCTGTTTTGATTTTTCTCCTGCTAGCTTTCAAACACATTTGTACTATGTTTGTTTTAGACAAGTTATCTTTGTCACTGCAGTGGAGTCAGTTTCCTCTAGTAGTCACCTTCCTTCAAATTTTCAAGGCTGTCAATTTGAAGTGGAGTAGACATCTTTATCTCTCAGGGGTCTGCTGATGAAGGCTGTTGGGTTAACAACACATCTTGCCCAGGTATATGCCACCAGAAATTGCTGTTATACTTTACTAAATAAGAAACTAATTGAAACTGATTAGTACTTTACAATATTTAAAAGTGTACATTGTACTCAGCTGCTTTACATAAATATTGGTAAATTGTACTTTGTTCTCATCATATTAAAATTTTTTTTCTAATTGTACTTGTCATTCCTACTTTGGCTCAGTAGTGTTTTTGAACTATGCTATTTAATTTCTGTATATGTGGCTTATTCTGGTTATTTGTTACTAAATTTTAATGTTATTATGTTCTCTTCAAATGTACTCTAATATCCTATGAGATTTATTTTATTTATTTTTAAGATTTATCAAATAGAATGTAAACTTACCTGGTGAATTTATCATATGATTTGAAAATAATGTGGATTCTGCTGAAGTAATGTCATTTAATAGTATCTGATTAGGGGGATACTCCAGAAGGTATGAAAAGAAGATGGAAGGAATATACTGAGTCAATGTATCGAAAGTAATTGGCAGATACAGAAGAATTTAATGAAACAACATTAGAGCAAGCATTTGTGGTGATGAAGGAAGAAGTTCAAGCTGCTGTTGAAGGAAATAGCAAAAAATAAGGGCCCAGGAACAGATGTTATACCAATTGACATATTTTAGCTAACAGATACTGCCCTGGATGTCCTCACCAAGTTGTGCCAAGAAATCTGGAGAACAACAACTGGGCCAACTGACTGGAAGAGATCTATATTTGTTCCCATTCCAACGAAGGGTGACCCAACTGAGTGCGTAAACTACAGAACAATATCATTGATTTCACATGTAAGCAAGATTCTACTGAAGGTTATCCAAAAACAACTGGAACAGCACATCAGCAGAGAATGGCCGGAAGTCCAGGCTGGGTTTAGAAAGGGTCGTGGTACTAGAGATATTATAGCTGATGTTAGATGGCTCTTAGGTGAAAGCAGGGAATACCAGAAGAATGTCTGTGTTTCATTGATTATGCAAAGGCATTTGACTGTGTGGATCATAACAAAGTGTGGCTGACTCTGAGAAGAATGGGAATCCCACATTTAATCGTGCTAATGCGAAACCTACACTTGGACCAAGAGGCAGTCATCAGAACAGAACAGGGTAACACCGCATGGTTCAAAATTGGGAAGGGTGTACGCCAGGGATGCATCCTGTCTCCATACCTTTTCAAGCCGTATGCAGAGCATATTATCCGAGAGGCTGGGCTCTATGAGGGAAGTGTGGCGTCAGTATTGGTGGAAGATCTATTAACAATCTGTGCTATGTAGATGACACAACCCTGCTTGCCGAAACTGAGGAAGACCTCATGCACTTGCTACAGAGGGTCAAGGACTGCAGTCTTCAGTATGGACTGAGGTTCAATGTCAAGAAGACAAAGATTCTCACCACTGGACCAATTGGCAGCATCAGGATGGATGGCGAAGAGATTGAGATTGTTCACAGCTTCCGTTTGCTCGGCTCCACAGTCAACACTCTTGGCACCGGCAGCAAGGAAATCAAAACAGTATCACGATGGGAAAGTCTGCTGTTAGGGACCTCGCTAAAGGAGGATAGAAGGAGAATTGATGCCTTTGAGCTGTGGTGCTGGAGAAGAATATTGAATGTACCCTGGACTGCCAAGAAAACAAACAGATTCATCCTGAAGAGGGTTAACCCAGGCTACTCCTTGGAGGCAAGGATTCTGGGGCTTCGTCTGACATACTTTGGACATGTTGTAAGGAGAGACGGGTCCTTGGAGAGGGACATCATGCTTGGTAGGATGGAGGGGCAATGGAGGAGGAGAAGACCCTCTATGAGGTGGATTAATTCAGTGACTGGGATAATCGGGATGCGTGTGTCAAAGGCAATGCGACTGACACAGGATAGAGCAGGGTTTAGGACTGTTATACATAGGGTCGCTATGAGTCGCAAACGACTCGACGGCACATAACAGCAACAAGAACAAGAACAACAACAACAACAACATTTTATTGTGAACATCTATTGACCAGGTGAATTGACATGGTGACTGTCACAATGAGTTTTAATGTGTCAGGAAGTGTAAGAATGGCACAAGACAGGACTTGGTTCATATCTGTTGTCTATAGGGTCACTTTGTAGTGTACAGCATGTAACAACATAATAACAACACTGGAGTGAAGTAGATTCCCCCTCCTTAGTGTTTATATTCTCATTACTCTTTGTTCTTTTCATTATATGTGTTCTTTTCTTGTCCTAGTGGAGAAAGATTGTATTTGTCATGGGACTGCATTCAAATATTTTTGAGATATGTGAACTTTACTTGGCTAAAGATTAATTGTCATCCTCTTTCAGTACATTTATTTAGCAGTTGCTTGTCCTTCAGGTTCTTCAGGAATAACTTCATGCCGTATGCTCAGGTTTCATGTTTCCAAGGTAAAATCTGTCACTTCAAGTGGTCTTCTGTTTTGGGGTGTTTTAAGGTGTTTATTTAATTCATTTGTTTTTTACTCTGTAATCTTTCAGTTAGACTCACATATCTAGTTCATAGCACTTAAATATGTATGAAGACAATTTATAACATGCTCATATAGTAGAAACATAAAATATCATAAGTTAAAATGGCAAAATAATAACCATTAAAGCCCATAAAATGTAGTTATCTTTTTCCTAGGATTTTAGTATTCAATAAATCAGATTATTTTTATTGTGGTTTGTGTCTTATTCATATGAAGTATAATATCATTTTAATAATAAGATATTAATTTTCATTTTTTTGCTCTATTATGATATCAAATTACACTAAAGTATCAGTGCTAATTTTAACTCTAATGCATTATCATATTTATTATAAATACATACATGCATACATATGTTTCATAAGATATGCAGAATGCCAAATTTCCATAATTGATATTAACTGCTCAAACTGAAGAGCATGAAATTTGTTGTGCTAAAAAGCTGGGGAAAAGGGGACCTTGAAATCAACTTGACATGTTAGTATCATTTTTTACAGTGGGTGACATTATAATTAACTGGGAATGTTATTGTAACTTATATAATTTCTTTGACTTCAGAAAAATATTCTTATTCTATACATTCCTGTGGGTGTATTATTAATTCCTTCTGCTGATGCTTTATTTGAAACCTGTTGAAATTTCTAAATTTATTAATTTCCAATTTAACTTAAAAATATCTTTATTGTAGATTTAATAAGAACATAAAAAGAATGAGAAAATCAGATGATAAATAATATCAAAATGTGCAAATGATTCATGTTTTTCCAGTATTTGTATTGTGTGTCTAATCCAGGGAACAACCTGTGTCCCTAAAAAGCTACATTACTATCTATTATTAATATTCAAATGAAAATAACCAACCACTTATGTAAAAGAAAACAAATTCAGTTTGTGTCATTTTAACAATGAAGGAATTTGTTTGCTAAGCATGATTTTGCTTTATTTCCAAAGAAATTTTTATAAACACTTAATATTTAATATTTTTTCCAAACTTGACTGTTCCATTGTAATTTGACTATGTTCTACATATGTGCTTTTATGTAATAATTAGATGACTGTTTTTAGGTATACTACAGATTATGAAAAATAGTTTACATCTATCACAACTACTCTAGACATAATTAGAACCATGCAAATAATGTTGACAGCTGGGTTCATTTTATTTTAATGGGTTTATATGAAAGAACAAAGTGAAGATTTTAAAAAAAGGTATAGTATTTTCAAGGTCACAAATTGATTTTTAGATGGTTTTAAAGCCAAGCCATAAGGTCAATCTCACTTAAAAAAATTCAGCTTCTCACTAAACTTCTTAAAAGTTTTATTTGTAATCTTATCCAAATAGCACTACATCTTCTTAAAAAATCCATACATATTGGCTGATTTTTTAAAAATTCTGTAGTGTTAAAGTAATATGTTTTATTCTGAAGATATAATTTATAACAATAAAATAAAAAATAGCTGCATTTTTTTGTCTTCCCAAAATTATTTCACTGCTAATTCATTTTTAAGACTAGTGTAAGTTTAATTGTTTCTCCTTAAAAATTATATACCAGTAAATTTTCTTGGTAAAGTAGAGGATCAGTGAAAAAGGGGAATCTATTTCTCAGGGAGATAATATCATGGCTGCAACAATGGGTTCACTCCTGACAACAATTGTGAAGATGGCTTATGACCTGAGAATGTCATGTACTGTAATACACAGAGTCACTATAAATTATAATCAGCTTGTACAAGCAACAACAATAAAAGAAAACTCTTCACTGTGAATGTGATCTTGCTTAGAAAACATGTTTTCTTTTGCTATGTTAAGGAATTAACACTGGACTAAATCCAGACAATTGATTCTTCAAGGTAATTTATAAAATTTAAAATTGTTGTTGTTATGTGCCATTGAAATAGAAGAAAGAAATACACATACAGGAAGGGGATCATGTGAGCATCTTTCTTTCTAAATTCACAGGATGCTAAGGAATGACATCACAGTTAGAAAGAGAGAGACTTGGCAGAGGAGACAAAGATCGTCAATGAAATCCGTTAGCACAGTGACTGAAAAAAATGGGCTTAAGCAAAGCAGAAATTATGAAGATAGCACAGGATCATGAAAGGTTTCAGTTTGTTATATATCAGGTCACTATTAGTTACCGTTGACTCCATGGCATCTAAACAACATCGACAGAAGTTGAAAGAGACAAGAATTTCTATAGCTAAGAGAAAAGACAGAGATGGAAATGTTAATACAGTTAATGCTTTTTAATTTGTACTCATCAAACCCATTGGTGGTATTATTGTTGATCCAACATCAGGAAATTAGGACAGGATTTTATATTTCCAAGTGCACTACTGTTGTAATAAACATCTAATATTGAAGATGGTACTTTGAAATAAGTTAATGGATGCTTTTGCTGTTGGATGGCTTCATATCAAGTACGAGTCACAGAGACCCCATGAGCAACAGAAATAAACCCTATCCTATCCTGTTCCATTCTCACAGTCTCTGACACCTTTGAGCCCATTTTTTTAATTAAATTTTATTAGTTTTAATGAACATTTACAGAGATTTTGGGTTCTCATTCATTCATTGTTGCACTGTTTTCTCCACCCTCCTCCCCAGTTCGTTCTTCTTCCCCCCCATGTCTGTTTTAATTGTCCAATTGCCACAGTGCTTGTCAAAGCCAGTTCTGATTAATCTCCTTTGTCAGTGTGTCCCTTGCCATTCCCTATCACTCCTCCCTGAGAGAGACTTCACCCTGATTCATAAGGAAAAGGGGATGGCGTATTCTCTTAGCTACTTCCTGCTGAAAATTGACGCTGTGGGTTTCAGGGTGAATGTCTTCTCTCACTACTCTAAAGGGCCCCCTTGGCAGTAGGAAACACATAGACTATTATAGAGATTGATTTTGGAATTTAGATGCACTGTTATCAATTGTGCTTAGCCGTACATGTTCATATCCTTGAAGATGTATCATGGAAGTGTTGCAACCTAGAAGATACAAATTTAACTAACAAAAGTGCATGAGGATCTTTCTCTTTTTCACTATTCATCACATCCCCAAGCTTGTTGTCCTTCTCTAAGGAATAGCCTCTGCTAGCAAAATGCACAAAATATGTAAGACAAAACTTTTTCATCATTACTTCCACGGCTGTACCTTATCTAAGACATATTTGTTTATTCTGTTGGTGGTCCTTAGGATCTCTTCTCCAACATCACAACTCAAAGACATTAATTCTTTTTCTGCCATCCTTAATCATTTTCCAGGATTTCAGTGGCATACCAAATATTTCAAAAGATTATGGCCTGAATTAGATGGAACTTAGTCCTCAAACTAACATTATTGATCCTCAATAATTTGGAGAGGTCACTTACTACAGACTTTCCCAGTACAATACATCTCTTGATCTCCTGACTGCTAGTACCAAGTATTTTGATTGTAGATACAAGACAGATAAAGTCCTTGACAGACTTAAGTCTTTCCTCCATCTGTCATGATGCTACCAACAAGTCTAGTGGTGAGAATTTGTGTCCCTTGATGAAATGCAAACCATATAGCAGGCTACAGTGTTTCATCTTATGAAGTAATTATGTCAAGCCCTCCTCACTTTCAGCAAGGTTATGTTATCTGCAAAATGAAGGTTACTGATGAGTCTTCCTCCAATCCTAATGTCATATTCTGTTTCGTAGAGTTCAGCTTTTAAAAAAAAAATTGCTCAGCATATAGATTGAATAAGTACAGAGAGAGAATAAAGATAAGTGTGAAGAATAAAAAACCTCACACAAAACTTTCTTGATTTAAACAATGTAATGTTCTATTACACTGTTTGGACTAGGAATAGATTTAACATGAACACACACAAATGTTCTGGGATTCCCATTCTGCCAAATGTTAATAATTCGTTAAGATTCACACAGTTCAATGCTTTTTCATGGTCAACAGAGCATGAATAGATAGTCTTTTGGTATTCTTTATTTAAATCAGGATTCTTCTGATATTAACGATGATATTCCTGGTCACAGACTTTTCTAAATTTAGCTTGAACTTCTGGTAGTTCTCTGTTAATGCACTGTTCTTGTCGTTGTTGAATGATTTTCAGCAGTAGTTTGCTTGTGCTGGTATACATGACAATGTTTGATAATTTCTACATTCTGTTTGATCATTTTTCTTGAAAATGTTAATAAATATGGATATATTCCAGTCAGTCAGTCAGACAGCTGTCCTCAAAATTTCTTAGTGTAGTCTGGTGAGCCCATCCAAGGCTGCACCTGCTATTTTAAATATGTCATTTGGTATTCTATTGATTCCTGGAACCTTATTATTTTGCAAATGCTTTCAGTCCTACTTGATCTTCTATCTACACTACCATAGGCTCTTGATCATACGATACTTATGAAACATTTTCATATTGGCCAATATTTTTAGTGTATTCTCTCCATCTTCTTTTGTTGCATCCTGGACCATTTCAGATTTTGTCCATAGTATCTCTAAGTATAGTAACATTAGGCTTGAATTTGTTTTTCAGTTATTTCAATTTGAAAAAAGCATAGCAAGTGCTTCTTCCCTGTTTTGTCTCCAATTCCATCTTACTGCACTTTCCATTTTAATTCTTTGCTTTGTCTTTTTGAGTGGTACTTTAAAAACTTCTGTTTGGCTCTTTTACTTCAACCTCTCTTCCCTTTGTTTTGGCTTCTTGATGCTTTAGTGCAATTTTCAGTGTCTCTTCTGACATACATTTTTGGTTTGGCTTTTGTTTTTTTTCTTTCTCCTTTGTATTTATAGAGATATTTTTGTTCTCTTTATGGATGATATCCCTGGTGTTATACTATAATTCATCTAGTTTCAATCATTTGTGTTCATTGTTTCAAATCTATTCTTTTTAAATTTTATTTATTATTTGTGTGTGTGTGTAACGTCAAATCCCATCTGACTGGTACAGGAGGAGATTGTCCCTCCTTCTCCAGCCCAGTATCTGGTGGATTCAAACTGGTCACCTCTGGGACAAATCTATTCCTAAGACGGTTTTTGTATTAAGATAAGATAGACTCAAAATTGTATTTTGATTCTCCTGGATGGTTTTCTTCTTTTTTTCTCTTTTGCCTCAACTTATGCTTGTACATAAGTAAATGATGTTGTGTTCCATCACAGAAGGTTCCAGTATATTTTCAAGACTAGACTTCTCATCATTCTCCTTCAAATGCATGGTAAATTCAAACAACTGGCCTTTAAATTAGGAGTACAACAGGTAATAAATACACTATGTCATCAGAGAACCTTAGTCGCTTCTGATTATTATTTTATACATATAACATATTAGATAGAGATAATATCCTGTGGAGAGACACTGTAAAACTCTTCATGCTATATAAATTTAAAAGGAGGAAATTCTTATTTTTTTAACAGATAAATAGAGAAAGCATAAGGACCTAAAACATTGAATTTAGATTTCTAACCTCCAAATCAATGAGACAATAAAACTCTGGTTTTCAAAACATTCAATTTATGCATTGTTTTTGTTTTGTTTTGTTACAACATCATCAAATAACTAAGAAAAACAGGATCATCTGTAATTATAGTCTACAGAACAGAACTACCTGAGTTAACAACTCAAATACATCAATTACTAGAAATATGAGATTGGGTAAATTAGTGTGCTTGACATTCATATGTGTGAATTAATAGTGATATAAATACCTCAAAAGAATATATACATATTTTCTGAAATAATATAGCACACATAGAATAACGTATAGAACTGTTCCTACTGGTGGTGTTGGCATGTGTCTTGAGTCAGACTGACTCACAGATACTCCTCCAGCAGGTTTTCAGATGTAGTAATTGTACAGAAGGAGATTTCCTGTCTTTCTTCCATGGAGTATCTGGTACATACAAGCTAAGTCTCTTTGAGTTTCCTCTTCCTATTGGTATTACTTATTTCTTTGATTAAGCACTGTATAAGATGACGAAGCTTTGCCTTACTACTTCTGGAATGCTGCTAAGAGATACTATTCCTTGAAGAGGGGCTCAATGCTGGAAAGTCACATGATGGGTGAAGAAGAGGAAGACCTTCAACTTGGTGGATTGATACAGTAAATGCCACAATGGGATCTAGTGTGTTGGAATTGTGAAGATGGCACAGGATGGGACAGGGTTCAGATGACACCTAACAATAACAACAAGAAGTACACTAAGAAAAATAAAAAAGATAGCTTTTTTAAACAAATCTTCAATGAGCAAATAATCATCTATATAATAAACTATTTTCTTTACAGATGCAACACTGGGCAAACATTTAATGATCTTTTTCTCTCTTTATATACTTGTATTGTTGGTTTAAAAGTCAGATTTTCTAATCCCTACTGGTCTCTATCTTCTTGAACTGCGGACATATGGTCTTGTAAATCATCAACAGCTGGTACTGGCCTCTATCCTCCAGGGCTGCCCAAGAGAAGCCCTGCAGGCCCATTTTCAGGCCACCACCACAGAGCTGGCCCAGCCCCACATCTGCCAGGCGTCTGAGGATCACCTCTACCTGGAGCATCTGCTGCTGTGTGTACAAACTCTGCTCACCGTGTGCCAGGAGGACTGTGCTGCCTGTGGCCTGCCGCTGCTGCAAGTGCTAGTGGCCGTGCTGGCTGTCTCAGGCACTGCGGACCTGAACCAGAAGGTGCAGGAGGTGCTGGCCTCGCTGACCATGGCGGAAGGTGTGGACGGGCCCCAGGCGGTGTACCAGAAGCACATGGGTGCACTGATGGAGTGGGTGACCGCCTCACATAGTGACTGGACCATGTACTCCACAGAGCTCGTGTAGCTTAGCGTGTTCCTCATTCAGGCAGGCCCTGCTGTGGGAGAAGCTCTTCAACACCTGATCCCCACCCTCAGAGGCTGCTTACAGCCTTCCTAGGATACCCTGATGCTCCTGAAGCTGTTTACAGAGTTCCAGAGTGCTGCTGAAAGCCCATGAGACTGGGGAATCACAAGGGCAGCTCCACAGCTACCTTCAGGCACTGCCTCTGGGCACTCATCAACTCCAAAACCCTGTCTGCTGAACAGATCCTGGAGATACAGGGGGCGCTGATGCCACAGATAGTCCCTTCCCTGGAGGAGGACCCAGCTGCTCTTGTGCCGCATCATCGACATTTTTCTACAGACCTTTGGTGACCAGAACCATCCCGAGAAGCTCATCAAGGTCTATCCTGAACTCTTTTTTTATTTTATTTTATTTTACTAGTTTTAATGAACTTTACAGAGATTTTGGATTGCCATTCATTCATTGTTGCACTTTTATCTCTACTCCCCAATCCCCTCCAGTTCGCTCCTCGCTCCTCTCTTTGAAAAGTAAAAGATAAATTTCTTTGTTGGTGTACAATACCCCCCCCCTGACCCTGCCCCCCCAATGCACCCCCCCCCCGCCCTTGCCCTCTGGATTCCTGTGATAATCTTAATACCCTATAATTATCACTTTTAAACTGTTCTCTCCCTCAAATGTCTCAATTCAGTATACATAATCTATCCTGAACTCTTAAAATGCATCGACGACGTGTCCAAAGAGGTGAGGATGGCGGCCCTCACCACCTTGGTCACCTGGCTGAGGGGCATCCGTAATGAGGACAGAAGGTCCTACTGCCAGAGCAACATGCAGCACCTCTAGGACGGCAGGAGCTGCCCATGTACCTAGATGACCTGGAGCCTGCCATCCAGGACACCGTCCTAGCGGGGCTCAGAGAGGACAGTGTCTTGTTCCCCGAGATCCTGCTGCGGGAAGCCGAGACTCTGTAGCACAAACACTCCTACTGGCTCACTGCCAGCAGCTGCTGCAGCACGTTCAGGCCCTCGTGGCCCCACACTGACTTGTCCTAACACCCTGCTATCCAGAGGCTGACCCAGCCACATCCCCACCCCTGCGTCCTTGTGGCGTTGGAACACCTTGAGTGGGCACCTTCTCACCAGAGTGGAGGGCACTCCTGAGACCATGACAGCAAGAATATCATGATCCTGGGATGGCTCTAGCCCGGCCGTGCCTCGGCCTTTCTCTGTGTCTTCACCCTGCTCTCTGAGACGGTTGCCAGGCTCCAGCTAAGTTGGACTCAGGGCGATGGCCACTGGTCAAGCAGCAGCTGTCTGAGCCCAGACAGACGCCTCCCTCCGCCTGCTGAGGCACCCAGCAAAATATTTGGACTGCTGTTTTAAGAACCCAAATTAGATAAAGAGTTTTCTTTTCTGCCTTTGGTCTCTCTCTACTGAAATCTGATTTCTCACTGAGCTGACTGAAAGGAGATTGGAACCTTGAGCTCTGTCCCTGGGGAATATCCAATCCACATTAGGAACACTGGGAGCTTAAGTGTCATGTTGGTGTCACTGACGTTGTTTTCTTTTGAAACTGAGACCCCACACGTACCTTATAGTTTTGGAAATGTAACTGAATAAAATTGTATTCACTAGCACTTTCTATACCCAAGTACCTAAAAGATTGTTTCAAGTGGATGTTGTTTTGTTACCAGAAAGATAACAAAACTGTGTATTTTCTAAATAATAATAATAATAATAATAATAATAATAATAATAATAATAATAATAATAAAAGCATCAACAGCTATGGGACTAATACGAAAGAGAGTAAGACCTAGACAATGATGGTGGTTGAGAGATTGTTAGAGACTGTGGTAAGGAATAACTTGAGGCTTTTTGTGTTTGTATAGGCCAGATTAAAGATTTTGCTTACCATATAATTGAAGGAAAAGCTGACTTATAATCGTTCAGAGATAAATTTTGCTGGATGATTTGGATTTGTGCTACTGCAATGAATTGCTACTTTTTTTTTAACTGAGGAATCATGTTTTCCTGTTAATCTAGTTTAGGATTGCAAGACTAAAACTGGGCTTGCATTGAGTGATATTCTTTGTCTCCCTGACTCTCCAAAATATTTTCCTTATATACTCCACTCTTGGTACCACAACTGTGAATGAAGTCTGTGAGTCAAAAACAAATATTGAACCCAACAATTCATGGAAATAGGTGAAAGAGCATGGGCAATGGGGTGTACGTTTGCTCCTATAGATTATATTGATGGGGACAGATCCCCTTTATGAAGTGGGTAGAAGTCAGACTAATCTTTCCCTATGTTACCACCGCTCCCTTTGCAATGCTGAAGTTTACTGATATTATTTCCTTGGGTTCCTCCTATCCACAAATAAGTAAAATACTTCAACTTGACAGATAAAATAGCTTAATTCAGTAGATGCTAAATTCTAGAAGCCAGAAAATTGAAATTATTGTGCCAAGCAAATGTGAGGTAAAAGATTATCTTTCAACACTATCTGATATAACTTTGTGTAGATTTTGTTGTGAATGTGGAAAGCTAGTCAATAATTTTATATTGATTCAGGAACTGTGCTATTACAGTGGCTGCTTGCCCAGACAGCAATGTCTGAGAACAGGTTAACTTAAAGCTTCAAGGCTGAATCTGGTTAGCAATAAATTAAATTCACTAAGACCAAACAAAAACAAAACAAAATTAATAGGTTTCTGTGGAACAGCAAATCATCAAGGAAGTGGAGGCTAGCTGAGGAATAGATAAAGACTATAAATGCTTATTGATCAAATAAATAAATTCAGTATTTTGTACCCAATTATTTTCTGAGGAGATGCATTGCATTTGGAAAATCTGCAGTTATAGACCTCTCCAAATTATTGAGGAGTAATGATGTCAGTTTGAAGATTTAGGTACATCTCATCCAGGCCATGGTCTTTCTGATCATTCTTGCCTCAAAAGAGTACTCTGGCCACACACTCTCCAAGACATATTTGTTTGTTCTTTTGGATATACATGGGATGATGGTCAATGCTCTTTTCCAACACCACAGCTCAGAGGCATCAATTCTTTTTCTGTCATCTTTATTTATTGTCCATTTCTCATATGTATAGCAAGTGACTGACACATTAAAACAACAACAACATATATATTCTCAATTATTTCTCATCCATTCGTAAACTGGACAGCTAATAAGGATGACAGAAGAAGAACTGATGCCTTTGAATAGTACTGTTAGTGAAGAACACTAAATATCCTGTAGACTGCCAAAAGAACAAACATGTCTGTCTTGGAGGGAATGCAAGTAGGGTGTTTCATAGAGGCAAGGATAGTGAAAAGTTGTCTTCCATAGTTTGGTTATGTTGCCAAGAGGGACCAGTCCTTGAAAAAAGACATGGAGGTGGGAAAAGTAGAGTTTCAGAGAAAAGGAGAAAGACCCTTAATGATATGAATTGATACAGTATAAAAATATACTAGAGCTGTACAAGAATTCAAGGATAATGAAGGATATCAGTTTAATGTTAATTAATTTTATAAAACACAATATATGGGAACGATTGTATGCAACATAATGTCAATGAAGAAAAATGTAAGACAATGCATATGAATTTTGTTTAATAAAAAAAGAAGTAATACACAGAATAAAATTATCACAAGGTTCAGGTATATGTTTTTGTAGTATTCCTCTGGGCAATAGTAGACTTAATAGCACCTTAAAAACCAAAACAAAAACAAAGGAAAAAAAAAACCCAACCCAAAGTAAAACAGCACTGTTGATACAGACTGACTCATAGGTAACCTTCTAGCTAGTTTTCTGGGTCAGTAAATTGAGTTTTCAGTAAATAAAAATTAGGATACTGTCCAACTTTCCCCCACTGAGCAGATTTAATCATGATCCTTTGGGTAAAGCAGCAGTGCTTTCAGCTCTGTCTCACATCAATCTGTGGTTCTCTATTGCTGCTGCTATGATTCTTGTAGAAATCTCTGCTACAAAGAGGCATGTATGTGCTAATTTCTACAACTTTTGTTGTTTGGTTGGGTTTTTATGTTTTGGTTTGTTTTTTTTTTTTTTTTATAGATTACCGTTTTCTGTTGTTAAACACATTCAATTTACAGTGACAAGACTGACCAGTCTCCTCGTTAGCAGTCTACACATCTTGTTTGTGTTTTCTTGCCCAGATTATGCTATAATTTACATATTAGGAAAGCTCCAAACAAATTTGGTAAAAATCAAAGGCAGTAGTTTAAAAAATATATTTTACATATAGAAGGAACTGTCCCAGAATCCCTATTTATGTTACTTTTTTTTCTTTGCATATCTTGAGCATTGATTTTTGCTGTGTAATATTTTATCTTGTAATGAATGCCTAGAATCTTGTATTCACCATTGAAACACAATTCAGACCAATTTACTCAGCCTGTTAATTCTCTGACTTTTATGTATTTAATCCTCTAGATCTCTTTTCATCAGTAAGTACTAATCTGTTAAATATTACCTTAGTTTTGTGTTTTCCTAAATGTTACATATTGGGGCACATTTTTCTCTGGCTTTTTTAACTTTGATATTCATTTAAATTTATCCATGTTATTTTTTTGTTTGTCCTTTTTATTACCTATTAATAATATGTTGTTGTTGTTTTTGTTACATTCCACCAAGTCAAATATGACTCATAGTGACCCTATGCACAATAGCTCCAAACTCTCTTCTATCCTGAACTAATCTGTCTCTGATACACATGCCCTCATTACCCCAGTTACTGTGTCAATTCAACTCATCTATGGTCTTCCTCTCCTGTGTTATTCCTCCCTCCTTCAAAGCATGATGCCCTTCTCCAGTGACTACTCCCTCCTGGGAACATGGTCAAAGTATATTTGAAGTTGTTGTTGTTGTTGTTGTTGTTGTTGTTATGTGCCTTCGAGTTGCTTGCGACTGATAGCGACCCTATGTACAACAGCTCTAAACTCTGCTCTGTCCTGTGCCAATCCCATTGTCTCTGACACACTCATCCCGATTGCCCCAGTTACTGAATCAATTCACCTCATAGAGGGTCTTCCCCTCCTGCACTGTCCCTCCATCCTCCCAAGCATGATGTCCCTCTCCAAAGACCGGCCCCTCCTTACAACATGACCAAAGTATGTCAGACGAAGTCTCAGAATTCTGCCTCCAAGGAGCAGCCCTGTTTGACCCTCTCCAGGATGAATCTGTTTGTTTCCTTAGCAATCCATGGCACCCTCAGCACTCGTCTCCAACACCAAAACTCAAAAGCATCAATTCTATCTTCCCTGGTCATTGTCCAGCTCTCTGACGCATAACAAGTGATTGCAAATACTATGGCCTGTATCAAACGCACCTTAGTCTCCAGAGACACATTGTTGCTCTTGAGCACTTTAGAGAGGTCCCTAACAGCAGGCTTTCCCATGGCAATACATCATTTGATTTCCTGGCTCCCGATGCCAAGAGTGTTGACCGTGGAGCAAAGCAGCCTAAAGCTGTGAACAATCTCAGTCTATTCACCATCCATCCTGATGCTGCCAATTGGTCGAGTGGTGAGAATCTTTGTCTTCTTGACATTGAGCCTCTGTCCATGTTGGAGGCTGCAGTCCCTGACCCTCAGCAGCAAGTGCTTCAGGTCCTCCTCAGTTTCAGCAAGCAGGGTTGTGTCATCTGCATAATTCAGACTGTTGATAGATCTTCCACCAATCCTGAAACCACATTTCTCCTCATAGAGCCCAGTGCCTGGATGATCTGTTCTGCATACAGGTTGAAAAGGTATGGAGATAGGACATCCCTGGCTTATGTCCTTCCCAATTTTGAATCATGCAGTGTGTCCTTGTTCTGTTCTGACGAATACCTCTTGGTTCAAGTACAAGTTTCACATTATCATGATCAAGTGTTCTGGGATTCCCATTCTTCTCAGAGTCAGCCACAGTTTGTTATGATCCACACAGTCAAATGCCTTTGCATAAACAATGAAGCACAGATAGACATTCCTCTTGTACTCCCTGCTTTCAGCCAAGATCCATCTAACATTAGCTACAATATCCCTACTACCACGACCCCTTCTAAGCCCAGCCTGGACTTCTGGCAGTTCTCTGCTGATGTGCTATTCCAGCCATTTTTGGATAATTTTCAGTAGAATCTTGCTTGCATGTGAAATCAGCTGTATTGTTCTATAGTTTTCACACTCTGTTGGGTCACCTTTCTTTGGAATGGGAACAAATATGGATCTTTTCTAGTCAGTTGGCCAAGTGGTTGTTCTCCAGATTTTTGGCACAACTTGGTGAGCACTTCCAGGGCAGCATCTGTTAACTGAAATATGTCAATTGGTATACCATCTATTCCTGGGGCCTTATTTTTTGCTTTTTCTTTCAAAGCAGTTTTAACTTCTTCCTTCATCACCATAGACTCTTGCTCATATCTTGTTTCATTAAAAAATATTTTTATTCCAAGGAGTAACTTCATTTGATTCTCTCCAGGACAGACCTATTTGTTATCTTGGTAGTCTGTAGTGTGTGTAATACTCTTCTTCAATACCACAACTCAGAAGCTTTAATTCCTTCTCTATCACCTTAGGCATTATCCAACTTTCTGGTACATAGCAAGTAACTGTAAGACCATAGCCTGGATTTTAATCTAGCCTGCTCTTGAAACAGACAACTGGACAACCCAGCTACCCAGACTGACCCTGCCACCAAGACCAGCACCTGAGACAAGCCAAGAGCACTAAATAACTAAGGAGTAAAGACATAATGAAAAGACAGAAGTGGACAGAGACCTGCGACAACATATCAGGGTTAGTTGGGGATCAGTGGGAAGGAGTACTGAATGGGCTAGGTGAGTGAATAGAGGAGGCACGTAGAGCAGATCATGACACAAATATTTGGGAGAGGGTAAATTTCATCTGTTCATTTGAATAAATAACCTGTCTGTCATATATTACTTAATTTAAAGCTGAGCATTTAAATTAAGACAGGCAAATATTTATCATCCACTTCCAAATAAAAGGGCTTTGAAAACCCTATGAACAATAGAATACACTTAGGTTAGAATAAAAGTCATAAGAGGCTGAGCACTCACAATGGGAAATACAAAGTAAGAGGAACAGTTGCAAGGAGACACTAGTGATTGAAATGTGAAATGTGTTAATTAATAATATATCATTGTGCATATGGTTTTATTCGGTTTGTCCTATTGAGGAAAACTTTGTTTACTTCCAACCGTTAGTGATTAAGAATAAAACTATTTAAAAACATTTTTCATGCAAGTATCTGGAGGACAGTCAGCTGGCCAACTGACTGGAAAAGATTTATATTATTTCCCATTCCCAAGAAAGGTGACCCACCAGAGTGTGGAAATTATTGAACAATAACATTAATATTACATCCAAGTAAGATTATGTTGAAAATTACCCAAAAACATTTGGAGCAATATGTCAACAGAAAACTGCCAGATGTGCAGGCTGGATTTAGAAGAGGTCTCGGTACTAGGGATATTATAGCTAATGTTAGATCGATTTTGGCAGAAAGCAGAGAATACCAGAAGAATGTGTGCAGTGTACAGATGTGCTTCATTGACTATGCAAAGGCTTTTGGCTGTGTGAATCACAACAAGCTATGACTGACTCTGAGAAGAATGGGATCCCAGAACATTTGATTGTGCTAATGCAAAACCTATACTTGGACCAAGAAGCAGTTGTCAGAACAGAGCAAGGAGATACTACATGGTTCAGAATCAAGAAGGGGGTTCGTCAGGAATGTATTTTGTCTCCATACCTTTTCAATTTGTATGCAGAACAGATCACCTGAGATGCTAGGCTGAGCAAGGAGGAATGTGACATCAGGATTGGTGGAAGAATCGTCAACAACCTGCATTATGCAGATGACACAACACTTCTTGCTGAAACTGAGGAGGACCTGAAGCGCTTGCTGCAGAAAGCCAAGGACTGCAGCCTTAAATATGGATAGAAGCTCAGCATAAAGAAAGCAAAGATTCTCACCATTGGGGCAATTGGCAACATCAATATGTATGGTAAAGAGATTGAGATAGTTAACAGTTTTAGTTTACTGAGTTCCACAGTCAACAATCTTGGTAACAGCAGCCAGGAAATCAAGAGATGAATTGCAATGGGAAATCAGCTGTGAGGGACCTCTCAAGAGTACTGAAGAGCAACAACAACAGTATGCAGACTAAGGTGTGCCTGATGCAGGTTCTAGTCTTTGCAATTATGTACTATGCATTCGAGAGTTGAACAGAATATGGATGAGAGAAAGACAATTGATGCCTTTGATCTGTGGTGCTGGAGAAGAGTGGTGGATACACCATGGACTGCTAGGAGAACAAACAAGTTTGTCCTGGAGAGAGTGAAGCTGGAATGTTCCTTGGAGTCAAGGATCTGACACAGTTTGGACATGTTGCAAGGAGGGACTGGTCCTTGGAGAGAGACATCATGTTTGAGAGAGTGGAGGGATGGCGCAAGAGAGGAAGACCCTCGATGAAATGGATCAATTCTGTGACTGGGGTTGTGGGAACGACTACGTTTGAGACGGCGAGGTTGGCATAGGATAGAATGGCATTTAGGGCTCTTGTACATAGTGTTGCTATGAGTCGCAAGCAACTCGATGGCACATAACAACAACATTGTTTTTATGGCCATACCTTTTCAAATAAGTTTAGGAAATACATGGGAACATGATTGTTGTATCTATGATCTTTTTATTATTGCTTCAATGCAAAAAGGCAACTTATTTTCCCAGGTGCATGTATAATTTTGTACTCCTGTCAGTTTAATGAGAGTATCTCTTTCTCCATCTCAATGTTGTTGTTGTTGATTGCTGTCAAGTAAAGCACGGCTCGTAGTGATCTTATAACTAAAAGGCCTGAAGCTTCTCTACAACTATTGACATTTATCAAATTTGATAGAGTTTCCAGAGGCATGTTGCTTAGGAGGTGGATGCCACTCCTGCTTCCACACCTATCTTAAACTCGGAGCTCCACCAAACACTGTCCACCATGGGTAACTACTCCAGCATTTGACACCCTAATGGCAAACATCACAAGATTCAGCATCACAACAACCCTATTGCAAATTGTATTGCTTTCTTGTTTTCCTTTTCTGTGTCCTCTTTGTTACTGTAGAGGAATCCCACTGATTTTGGATGTTGATCTTGTATGCTGCCACCCTACTTAATTGGTCCACTATCTCTAACAGGTTTTTTTGTTTGTTTTGTTTTGATTTTTAGTCATTGGGGTTTTCTGTGTATACTTTCATGCCACCTGCATATAGTGCCAGTGTCACCATCTTTTTGCTGATCTGGATGCCTTTTATTTATTTTGTAATATTGTCCTAGCAAGTACTTCCAATACAATATTGAATAGAAGTGGTGGCAGTGGGCTTCTGTTTCTGATATCTGTTCACAATGAAAATGCTTTTAGTCTTTCTCTATAAAGAATGATATTGGTTCTTGGAACAGAATTGAGAACCCAGAAATGGACCTATCTATCTACAGTCAACTGATACTCAACAATAAAGTAAAACTTATCAAAATGGAAACCTCTTCAACAAATAGTGCTGGCAAAATTGTACTGCAACCTGCTGAAAGCTGAAACAGGATCCACATTTAACACCATATTTAAAAAAAAATAACTCAAGGTGGATCAGAGACCTTGGAGTAAAACCCAAAGCCATAAATTTTAACAGATAAACTGGGACGAAGCTTAGAAGGCCTGTTGTTGTTGTTGTCAAGTGTCATCGAGTAGTAGATGACTCCTAAGGACCCTATGAACAAAAGTCTTGAGCACTGTTCATAGAGTTTCGAGAAGAGAAAATATCAAACAGCTTTTGTAAGGAAAGCTACTGAGGTAGTAAATTTATAATATGTCCAACAACATACAAAAGAAATATTAAACTTGCATGCTGTGATGTTGTTGGATGCCACTGACTCTGCTCTCTTTATAGAGACTAGGTGTAATAAAACAACGCATGACCCAATCCTTGATCACCCTCACAATTTTATCTGTATTTTATGGTGTTATTGTAGTCACTCTGTCAACTCATCTCTGAGAATATTTCTCTTTTCTTTCTGAGCCTCAGATTGACTGAACATGGTGCCTATCTCCAGAGACTGACTGATCCTGATAATATGTCCAATTATGTAAGATGAAGTCTCACTATTCTAGATTCTAAGGAACATTCTGACTGTACTTTTTTCAATGGGTGCTTGTTTGTTCTTTGACATTCCAAGATAAATGTATTATCCTTCCTTGACACTAAGTTTCAAAAGGATCAGTTCTTCTTTGATCTTCCTTGTTCATTGTTAAATTTTCACCTGTTTTTGAGACTACTGAAAATAGAGTAGCTTGGGTCAAGCATGCTTTGGATCGCCAAGTGGTATTCTTTTTTTACTTAATTATTTTAAAAATGTTCTTTGTCGTAGATTTGCTAAATGCAATCTTATTTGGATTTCTTGATTATAAACTCTATGAGGATTTAGTGTGGATCCAAATAACATTAAATTTTGACAACTTGAATATTTTTTCTATTTACTATGATGGGTTTAGAAGGGGTCTTGGTACTAGGGATATTGTAGCTAATGTTAGATGGATCTTAGCTGAAAGCAGGGAATACCAGAGTAATGTATACCTGTGTTTTATTGACTATGCAAAGGCGTTTGACTGTGTGGATCATAACAACTGTGGCTGACTCCGAGAAGAATGGGAATACCAGAACTCTTGAGCGTGCTAATGAGAAACCTATACTTGGACCAAGAGGCAGTTGTCAGAACAGAGCAAGGAAACATTGCATGTTTCAAAATTGGGAAGGGCGTCTCCATACCTTTTCAACCTATATGCAGAACAGATTATTCGGGAGTCTGGGCTCTATGAGGAGAAATGTGGGGTCAAGCAAAATTGGTGGAAGATCTATAAACAATCTACGATATGCAGATGATACAACCCTGCTTGCTGAAACTGAAGAGGACCTGAAGCGCTTGCTGCAGAGGGTCAAGGAGTGCAGCCTCCATTATGGAATGAGGCTCAATGTCAGGAAGACAAAGATTCTCACCACTGGGCCAGTTGGCAGCATCAGGATGGATGGTGAAAAGATTGAGATTGTTCACAGCATCAATTTGCTTGGCTCCACAGTCAACACTCTCTGCACCAGCAACCAGGAAATTAGAAGACATATTGCCATGGGAAAGTCTGCCCTTAGGGACCTCTCCAAAGTACTCAAGAGCAATGGTGTCTCTTTGGAGACCAAGGTGTGTCTGATACAGGCCATGGTCTTTGCAATCACTTGTTATGCATCAGAGAGTTGGACAATGACTAAGGATGATAGAAGGAGAATTGATGCCTTTGAGCTTTGGTGCTGGAGAAGAGTATTGAGAATACCATGGACTGCTAGGAGAACAAACAGATTCATCTTGGAAAGGGTAAAACCAGATGCTCCTTGGAGACAAGGATTCTGAGGCTCCATCTAACATACTTTGGACATGGTGCAAGGAGGGACAGGTCCTTGGAGAGGGACATCATGCTTGGTATGGTGGAGGGACAGCGCAGAAGGGGAAGGCCCCTATGAAGTGGATTGATTCAGTGAATGGTGTAATCAGGATGGGTGTTTCAGAGAAGGTGTGATTGGCACAAGACAGAGCAGAGTTTAGGGCTGTTGTACATAGGGTCACTATGAGTCCAAGCAACTCGATAGCGCATAACAACAACAACAACGATGATACTTATTGTTCCAGCTCTGAGAATTTCATTTTTCTGTTTGCCAAGGTGTGATCTATATTGATGTTCCTGTGCTGCATCAGTAAGTGCTTCAAGGCTTATTTTTCTAGAAGCTAACTTGTGTTGTCTGCATATTGCAGATTACTGAATCTTCTTCCAAACTTTGTGCTGCATCTTCCTAAGATAGTCCATCTTCACAGATCTTATGTTGTGTATACAAATTAAGAAGATCTGATGAAATGATTTACTATCTATGCATTTATCTTTCCTGATTTCAATCCATACCATAACTCCTCTCATTCTATTGTTGAAATATATGCATCTTGGTTTGTGTACAATCTTTTTATGATCATGATTAAGTATTCTAGAGTGTTATTCTTTGTCAAATTATTCATATTTTAATGTCCTACACACTCTATAATACAAGATAATTAATATATTATTTTTATGTTGCCAACTTTGAGCCAAGATCCATATTTTGCCATATTCTTCATTTCATGTCACCTTCTGAATCCAATTTTAATCTATGCAAGTTTACTTACAATATACTACTCCAGTCATTTTTTTTTTAATTCTCTGCAGCAAAATTTTAGTTCTTTGGATAATTATCTATGAATTCTATAGTTTGTTGTATCACACTGCTTTAAAATACACTTGAATATGGATCACTTCCAGTAGTTTGGCTAGGTTGTTTTTTTTTTTCTAAATTTCTTATCCTGTCAAGCACTCAGTGTCAGGAATGTTCACACCCAAGTAAGTTCTAGACGGCTTGTTTTCCTCTGATGTCTTCAAGGCAGTACAGATTTCTTCCTTCAGTACTATTCATTCTTTATTATATGTTACTTCCTGAAATTGTTGAGCATTAAAAAAGTGTTTTGGGTTTTTGTTTGTTTGTTGGTTGGTTTTGGTTTTTGTACAATGACTTCGTGAATTCCATCCATCTTCTTTTGATACTTCATTTATCATACATTATTTTGCACAGGGAGCCCTTTGAGTCTTCACTTTGTTTTATCAAGTTGAAGAATGTTGAGCATTTTCTTTCATTTTAGATTTTGGGCTCCAAGTCTTAATTCTAGGTAAAGTTTATTCATTATCACCTGAAGTTTGCATTCTTTTCCAATAATTTACAAAGTTCATTTCCAGTCATTTTGTTACATGCCTAGTAATACGATTTTGGGGGAAAAAGCATTTCTTGAATTTTGTCATTGTTGTATACAGTAGATGCAGAACCAACCCGTAACAGACCCTCTTGCCAGTTTTCAGAACTAATCAATCACAGGAGACAAGATGGTCCTTCTTTCTTCCACAGAAGGCTGTTGGCTTTGAACCATATGCCTTCTGGAATTGCTGCACAGCTTCTTGCCACTAGACCACCAGTGTTCCCTAGTTCCTGAAGAGAAACCATGTTTTATATAACTTGACAAACAATTAACAATCTTCTATTTAAAGTTATAATTTTAATTTTATAGAAACAACACTAGATGTTTTACTTGGAACTCTCTCAAATATGTATTTAGTATAAGCCTAGATCTAGAATAGGGTAAAAAAATAAAATAAAAAAATAAATAAATAAGAATATATAGTATGTTTCTCTAACTTAATAATCTAAACATGTACCAATGCTATTCAGTTAATTCCAAGTGATAAAGACCCTCCATAGGTTTTTGGAGGCTAAAAATCTTTATATCTCTTTGGAATAGCCATTGAATTAGAACCACTGGTCTCTGATGACTAGTAGCTTGACATGCTGCACACTATTATGGTTCCTGATGATTCACTCACATATTCTACCTAATAAAATCTTTATGTCTATGGCTATGTGTATTTGTATGATAATGAAACTAATGTTTGTACTCTAGTTGTGACCTAATGTCGTGAACCTCTAATTTAACAATATATTCTGAAGATAGAGAAGAATCACAAAGGTACTAATAAAAGTTTTATGTGTCAGTTTTTCTAGCTTTTTTTTCCATTTCAAATATGCATGGAAAATAACTATATTGTAAGGTAAGTTTCATCTAAAACAGTTTCTCTAGAACTGATTTACATTAGCCTGAGTTCCATGGTAATTACCAGATATGGGTCGTTTAACTGGTTTGTAATTAGAACACCAATGAGCCATGTCTTTTAGAAAATTCCCCTGTTGTAGATAGATGTTTTCTCACTTTGAATTTTTTAATCATTAAAAGAACTCCTCTATATTAGGTATAAGTATTTTTTCCTAGCTTTTAAAAAGAAAATATTCATGCAAGTCCCCCTAAATAGCAGTAAAAGAAAACCAGGTGGAGTACTCCAGGGCTTTTACTCATAGTACACAATTAATATCTGAGCTCACATCATTAATGAATTTTAAAAAAATACAAAACAAAAAACACACACCAAACAATTAGGTCCAAGGTGATAGATGTTTAGGATTATGGTGTAGGCTAGTTGTTATAGATTCTATCATTCATACCAGGCAAGAAGTAGGCCATTGTTGTGGTTTTAAGTGCCATTGACTCTTAGAGATGACTCACAGCGACCCTCTGAATGAAAGTCCTCAAAACTTGCATGACTTTCATCCTTTCTCCAGCTTCATTGGGTTTCCAGAGACAAGCTATTATGGAAGTGGATGTCACTCCTGCTTCCAAGCTTGTTTTAATCGGGGAGCACCACCAAACACTGTTGGGCTTTTCTTGTAGACTTAGAGGAGGAAGGAGTTTCTTAAAATTTAACTGTCCAAATGCTTATCTTAGAAATTGGACTAGAAAAGATATGAGGTAAATATAACTAAATCTATTTTTCCTAATGCCCACCTTGGTATTAGGTTCTTGCATACACAAGAACAAATCACATATAACAAAAAAAAGTGTGAAATTTTACCCTATGTGGAAGTTAGTTTTTTTTTGTTTGTTTGTTTTACCAAGGGAACATTTTTACTCTTCCTGATATCTGCCAAGTATAAGGGTGCATACTATTTGAGTTTTGTCACAATAAAATAGAACCAAAACAAAAAATTAACATTTTTACAACTTTAAATAATTTCCAAATAATTTTAAAAACATTATATCTCTACACCTCTGAGGCAGATAGGCAGATTTGTATGTTCACACAATCCCAAAGGCATTTGAGGCCACCAGTTGCTCCATGGGAGAAGGACAAGAAATCTCCC
Source organism: Elephantulus edwardii (assembly GCF_000299155.1). Classification (NCBI taxonomy): domain Eukaryota; kingdom Metazoa; phylum Chordata; class Mammalia; order Macroscelidea; family Macroscelididae; genus Elephantulus; species Elephantulus edwardii. Next base: position 2,774,410 of record NW_006399784.1, on the reverse strand, counting down.
GTGTAGTTAATTGACTCTGAAAACCCACCAGAGGGTCAGCTATGGGTAGGTTCCAAATTAACAGTACACAATGCCACCATCACAGTTAAAGAAAGAGAAGAATCTCAATATCTCAAAGTGATTTAGTCTAGGTCACAAGATAATCCCTTCTTTCAAATTACTAGAAGACAGATGATTTCCTTCTTTTGGTCTCCTTTGTTTTAGGAAAAAATAAATTTATTCTGACCTCAGGACACTTATATAAATTCTTTCTTGTATTAGAAATTATTTCAAGGCATTTTATATCTCTTTGTCTTTCAGATTGCAATCATGTATTTGCTCAAATTCGCAATCTGACTTTATAATTTATCTACTTATTCTTTATTGTTATTGTAGTTATGTGCTGTTGAGTCAATATCAACCCATAGATGGCCCTCCAGTAGGATTTCAGAAGCAGTAAGCTGCACAGGGAGAAAATGACCATTGTTTTATCATGAAACAGCTGATGGATTTGAACCACTTATCTATGGATTGGTAGACTCTTTATCAACAGGCCACCAAAATTTTTTATTACTGTATTAACAAGATGGAAGGAGTACACAGAGTCACTGTATCAGAAGGAATTTGCTTATATAGATGAATTTAATGAAATAACATATGAGCAAGAGCCTATGGTGATGAATGAGGAAGCTCACCTTGCTTTGAAGGAATTGGCAAAAAACAAGAATCCAGAAATGACAGCATACCAATTGATTTATTTCAACGAACAGACACTGCTCTGGATGTTCACACTAAGTTGTGCCAAGAAATCTGGAGGACAGACACCTGACTGACTAGAAAAGATCTATATGTGTTCCCATTCCAACAAAAGGTGACCCAATAGAGTGTGGAAATTATTGAATAATATCATTAATATCAGATGCAAGCAAGATTCTGCTGAAAACGATGAAAAAAAGGTTTGGAGCAATATGTCAACAGAGAACTGCCAGATGTGCAGACTGGATTTAGAAGAGGTCTCGATACTACAGATATTATAGAAAATGTTAGATGGATTTTGGCAGAAAGCAGAGAATACCAGAAGAATGTCTATCTGCGTTTCATTGACTATGCAAAGGTTTTTGTCTGTGTGGATCACAACAAGCTATGGCTGACTCTGAGAAGAATGGGATTCCAGAACATTTGATTGTGCTAATGCAAAACCTATACTTGGACCAAGAGGCAGTCATCAGAACAGAGCAAGGAGATACTACATGGTTCAAAATCAAGAAGGAGGTCCGTCAAGGATGTATTTTGTCTCCACAACTTTTCAATCTGTATGCAGAACAGATCATCCGAGACACTGGGCTGTATGAAGAGGAATGTGGCATCAGGATTGGTGGAAGAATGGCACAAGCCTGCTTGCTGAAACTGAGGAAGACCTGAAGTGCTTGCTGCAGAAGGTCAAGGACTGCAGCCTTTTATATGGATTGAAGCTCAACATCAAGAAAACAACGATTCTCATCACTGTACCAATTGGCAGCATCAGTATGGATGGTGAACAGATTGAGATAGTTAACAGTTTTAGTTTACTTGGTTCCACAGTCATCACTCTTGGTACCAACAGCCACGAAATCATGAGACAAATTCACTGGGAAAGTCAGCTGTGAGGGACCTCTCAAGTACTGAAGAGCAATGAGGTCAGCCTGGAGATTAAGGTGCGCCTGATCCAGGCTATATTTTTTGCAATTATGTGCTATGCATTGGAGAGTGGACAGTGACTAGAGATTATAGAAAGAGAATTAATGCCTTTGAGCTGTGATGCTGGAGAAGCGTGTTGAAAATACCATGGACTGCTAGGAGAACAAACAGATTTGGCCTAGAGAAGGTGAAGCAGGAATGCTTTTGGAATCAAGAATTCTGAAGCTTCATCTGACATATTTGGGCATGTTGAAGAGGGCCATCATGTTTGGAAGAGTGGAGGGATGACACAGGAGAGGAAGACCCTTGATGAGGGATCAATTCTGTGATTTTGGTGGTGGAAATGAGTGTTTTTGAGACGGCGTGGTTGGCACAGGATAGAACGGCATTTAGGGCTCTTGTACATAGCATCACTATGATTTGCAAGCAACTTGATGGCACATAACAACAACAACAACTAACAATATGTATCATGCAGATGACACAACCCTACTTGCTGAAACTGATGAGAACCTAAAGTGCTTGCTGGAGAGGGTCAAGGACTGTAGACTTCAATATGGATTGAGGCTTAATATCAAGATTACAAAGATTCTCACCACTGCACCAACTGACAGCATCAGGATGGATGGTGAAGAGATTGAGATTGTTCACAGCTTTAGTTTGCTTGGCTCTACAGTGAACACTCTTGGCACCAGCAGCCAGGAAATTAAAAGACATATTGTGATGGGAACGTCTGCTGTAGGGACCTCTCCAAAATACTGAAGAGTAATGGTGTCACTCTGGAGACTAAAGTGTGTCTGATACAGGCCATGGTCTGTGCAGTCACTTGTTATTCATCAGAGAGTTGAACAATGACTAGGGAGGATAGAAGGAGAATTGATGCCTTTGAGCTGTGGTGCTGGAGGAGAGTATTGAGTGTACCACGAACTGCGAAGTAAACAAATAGGTTCATCTGAAGAGGGTTAAACCGGGTTGTTCCTTGGAGGCAAGTATTCTGAGGTTTTTTCTGGCATCCCTTTTACATGTTGTAAGGAGAGACTGGTCCTTGGAGAGGAACATCACCCTTGGGAGATTGGAGGGACAGCAGAGGCTAGGAAGACCCTCTATGAGGTTTATTCAGTGACTGGATTAATTGAAATGTGTGTGTCAGAGACAGCGTGAATAGCACAGGACAGAGCAGGGGCTATTTGTTGTACATAGGGTTGCTATGAGTTTCAAGTGACTCAAAAGCACATAACAACAAGAACAACATGTTCATACCAATGCTATTAAAAATAACAAGAACATTGAAATGGCCCAAGTGTTCATCAACCATTGAATTTTCTCAGTGCTTTCTCTATTTCTTTTGTAATTTTAGTAATATGTATCTTGTGCCTTTTAATGGTATCACACATGATTAAAATATGTTCTTTATTTTCCTTCCACCTGCTCTCTGTTCCTTCATTTACTGTGTTCCCATTGATTTTCTTGTCTTCCAATCATTGACTCTCTGTTCTATCTCCTTTGTTCTGTGTGTGTGTGTGTATTTTTATGCATTTTTCTTTTTCGCAGTATTGTGTTGTTTGTAACTTCTCTGTTTTGTGATGATTTTTAAAAAATTCTCTTTATTTATAGCTTCAATTCTTTCTTCCATCTTTTTCAATTTGTTCACTATTCATTCATGTTTCTCCATGCTGATGCATTTCTTCTGTTTCCTGTCAGTGCAGTACTGTTATCATTTGTACCTTCTTCAATAGCTGTTCATATAACTCCATTTAGATATATTTATCATGTCTCCCTGACTGTGGAGTATTCATTGAGTCTGCAATATGTTCTGCTATTTTTAGGAGAATGTTTATTTTATTTTTATCAATATTTGAGGCTTCCTGTTGCTTTCTTAACATTAAGTGAAGTGTGTGTGTGTGTGTGTGTGTGTTAGGCTATTTCTATTGTGTGTGCATAGGTTTTTGATATTTCTTTCCTGTTATGAAGCTATTGATTAGCTTACGTTTTAAAATATCCCTTTATGGGGAGTGCAAATCACTCTACCAGAGGTCCTATTGGTCCTGTACTACAGGGAAGATCTTTTTTCCTAATGTTTATCCATTCCTGTTTGTTTTGTAGCACAGCCCTTCTGAAATCTCCACTTAGTGTGGTCTGCCTCTGTCAAAGCCTATCATTATCCTTGGTAGTCTGAGACCCAGGGTTCAAGTTCTCCAATTGATGCAGTTTCTCTTCAGGGGAGTTGCAAGCAGCTGCCTCATCCAACCTTAATGCACTTCCTTTTGGGAGGAAGGGTCTTATTTAAGTCCCGTGTGGGAGATTTTAAATATGCTTTCTTCAATATTTTTTCTTTGATATGGATTAATAAGCAATTTTTCCTTGAATCAAAGTCATTTGTCAATAACATTGTCCAATTTTCAAGATTAAACTAGAAAAATATGTAACTTTTTCTTTGTTTATTAGAATATATGTTCTTGGAGCTCTATGTGGAAAGTTTGGTTATTTTGGGATCACTGTACTGTTAGAAAAAAAAATACCCCTTTATCATATGGAAAGAATAAAAAAATACCCACATAAAAGATGTTTGATCTTTAGCCTCAGCTGAGCCTTAATATTGAATTATTTTTGCCCTGATACCTGATATTTGTGTAAAGGAGAATCATGGTTATTACAGCTTTGAGCTTTTCCAGTTGCCTAAAACATAGGTTCATTACTTTAATGTTGATTAAAAATATATTGTTATACTCATACACTTTGGTATATATCATTTTATTAATTATTAAATATCTATAAATTATGAGTTATCATTAATTATCTCAAATGCCTCATCTCTATAAATTCTCTATAAATTTGCATAGTGGGTATTTATTACCTGTCCATCCCATTTTCATTCATAGGTAGCAAACAAAGTTATATCTGCAAAGATATGCTACAGATAAATTTCTCTTTTCCAGGGGGTTAAATGTATATTTACTGCTCAATAACACACAATGAAGAGAACAATAGTTAGGAGTGAAGCAAGAAAACAAATATGGCTGCTGACTTGAACCTGACTCACAGTGTCCTAGTGTAGAATAAAACAGCATCATAAGGTTTCCTTGCTGTTATCCTGAATGACAGAAATGTCTACATTTTTTTCTCTCTGCTTAATGTTTGGATGATTTGAAACACTGATCTTGCTATTAGAAGTCAAATACTTAGTTTAGCTATGTAGCAACAGGGTTTCTTGAGTTAAGAAAGATGAAAAAACTATTAGAATGAATTATTTCTCCCAGTGAGATAAAATTGATAATAAATAGACTATATAGAGTCTAATTTTCTTATATATGGTGTCTGGTACAAATCTACATTTTTATTTTCTATTCTGTTTGTCTTTTTATACCCTTTCCTTACAACTCTTCTTTTCCTCACTATCTTTATCTTTAAATAGATATCGCTTTACTTGAGTTAACAGGAATATCTATCTATCTATCTATCATCTGTTTCCTATTTAACAACCAAATAGTGTCCAGGAAGACTAAAATGGAACGAATAATTGGTTGTACTTCTTTAATCAAGAAATCAAAGAGCTGAACAAAATTTCAAAAGGTAGCCAAAGACGACAAAATAAGATACTATAACGAAATACACAGAGAGCTGGAGTCAGAAAATCAAAAGGGCCGAACTCGTTCAGTGGTTCTTAAGCTGAAGGAGTTGAAAAACAAATCTAAGCCATGGGTGGCAATACTTAAGGATAGTTTGGGTAGAATGTTAAATGATCCAAGAAGTATCAAGAGAAGGTGAATGGAGTACACAGTCACTGCACCAGAAGTAATTGGTACACAGAAGAATTTAATGAAATAACATATGAGCAAGAGCCTATGATGATTAAGGAGGAAGTTCAAATTGCTCTGAAGGAATTGGCAAAAAAACAAAGCTCCAGGAGTTGACTGCGTACCAATTGATTAATTTCAACCAACAGATGCTGCCCTGGATGTGCACACTAAGTTATGCCAAGAAATCTGGAGGACAGCCAGCTGGCCGACTGACTGGAAAAGATCGATATTTGCTCCCATTCCAAAGAAATGTGACCCTACAGAATGCAGAAATTATTGAACAGTGTCATTAATATCACATGCAAGAAAGATTATCCTGAAAATTATCCAGAGAACTGCCAGATGTGCAGGCTGGATTTAGAAGAGGTCTTGGTACTAGGGATATTATAGCTAATGTTAGATGGATCTTGGCAGAAAGGAAAGAATACCAGAAGAATGTGAGTCTGTGCTTCATTGATTATGCAAAAGCTTTTGACTGTGTGGATCACAACAAACTGTGGTTGACTCTGAAAAAATGGGAGTTTCAGGATATTTGTGCTAATGAGAAATCTATACGTGGACCAAGAAGCAGTCGTCAGAACAGAGCAAGGAGATACTACATGGTTCAAAATCAAGAAGGTGGTCCATCAGGGATGTATTTTGTCTCCATACCTTTTCAATCTTTATGTAGAACAGATCATCCGAGACGCTGGGCTGTACGAAGAGGAATGTGACATCAGGATTGGTGGAAGAGTCATTAACAACCTGCGTTATGTAGATGACACAACCCTGCTTGGTGAAACAGGAGAATCTGACATGCTTGCTGTAGAAAGTCAAGGACTACAGCCTCCTATGTGGATTGAAGCACAACATGAACAAAACAACGATTCTCACCACTGCACCAATTGGCAACATCTGTTTGGATGGTGAAGAGATTGAGATGGTTAACAGTTTCAGTTTACTTGGCTTGGCTCCAGAATCAACACCCTTTGTACCAGTAGCCCGGAAATCAAGAGACAAATTGCACTGGGAAAGTCAACTCTGAGGGACCTCTCAAGAGTACTGAGGAGCAACAATGTCAGGCTGGAGACTAAGGTGCACGTGATCTGGGCTATAGTCTTCATAATTACATGCTATGCATCAGAGAGTTGGACAGTGAATAAGGATGATAGAAAGAGAATTAATGTCTTTGAGCTGTGGTGCTGGAGAAGAGTGTTGAGTATACCATGGACTGTGAGGAGAACAAACAGGTTCATCCTTTGGAAGGTGAAGCCAGAATCCTCCTTGGAGTCAAAGATTCTGAAGCGTCGTCTGACATACTTTGGGCTTGTTGCAAGAAGGGACAGGTCCTTGAAGAGGGACATCATGTTTGACAGAGTAGAGCGGTGGTGCAGGAGAGGAAGACCCTCGATGAGATGGATTGATTCTGTGAGTGGAGTGGTGGGAATGAGTGAGTTTGAGATGGCTGGGTTGGCATAGGATAGAATATTATTTAGGACTCTTGTACATAGGGTCGCTATGAGTCGCAAGCAACTCAATGGCACATAACAACAATAACAACACCTTTAATAAGATGTAAAATTAATACATGTACTTACCTATAAAGACTGACAGATACCAATATTTTCCTAACAAATCTTTCTAAAATTTAAATTGTACACAGAATAGGATGTTACATAGAATAAGAACATTTAATATAACAAAATTATTTTACTTTCATTATGTTCTTATTTTATTGTGATACTGAATTTAGAATACATAATATAGAATTTCTTACTTAATGTCCTTTACAATTATCACCTTTCAAAAACTAACTTTTTTTTTAAGTGTCCTGCACATACTTTTAATGATCATATGGCGTCAAAAACTAACTTTTAACAAACTTTAAATTAATTTTAAATATAAAAAATTGTCATATAAAATATTTACATTGTATATCACTGAGAGAATATATATATAATCTTACAGAAGTTGCATGATTAATTTTTTAATCCTCTAGTTCTTTAAACTAGAACAACAGCAGGAAAATATACATATATTAAAGTAGGATTTACAAAGATACACTCTCAGCAAAATCTCAAATAATTATAATTTATTTCAGTGTGTTCTTCATCTTTTCCCTAAAGAACTATTTGGTAGAAGATATATAAACCTGAAAGGACACTCTTTTTTTCTTTCTTCTATCCAGGCTTTTCTCACAACTCAGAAATGACTGCTGGGATTCTTTCATCAACTCTCTGCTTGAATGTCTTAATTTATCTAAATGCAATTCCTTATGGCAAACATCAGGCATATGCACTTGTTTTATCTCCAATAGGAACAAAAAATTATTAGAATATATTTTTATAAGAACATTTACACTTACACATGCAGTAGTTAAGATCATTTGTTTCTCAAGTGAGAATATGACTTCTTTGTATTAGCTTTGTGATTTGGCATTTCATATCTTGGAAGAATATCACAGGTACTACAATTATGAAGAGATTGCTGCTGCCATTAATTGGCATAAACCATATAAAATTGTAATCAAAACTTTTGCCTTTAGAAGATACAAAAGTGATTGCTATAAAGTAATTGTATTTATGTATCTTTTACCTAAGGCAGGTAGTAATAGTTGTACTTATTCCATCGATTCCAAGAAAAGTTATGTAGGATAAGTCTTCTTACTTATTTGACAACACAATATTAAGTAAACGTCTTTAGTGTTTCAGGCTCTGATCACTTAGAAGTAAAGAGTTGTGCTGTTAATGCAAAGGCACACTGTTGAAATCCACCTGCTACTCCGTGAAAAGATGAAGGGAAATCTCCCCCTGTATTATTTGTATCTTCCGTAAACTTGCTGCAGGGCCAGCTATGATTAAGTTCTGACCTGACCATATACATCAACCACAGTTTCTCAGGTACTCTTCGAACTCATACATTTTCACTGTGGAAGACTCTATTATGAGAGATAAATATTTAATATGGTGATTACTAGGTGTATAATTTTTAGCAGTAGTATTTTTTCTTTTCTTTTTATTCTTCCATGCCAACTCTCTGCACACTCCATTATATTTTGCTTTATATTTTTAAGCTGTCCTTTGGAATCTTTTGTTCAGCTCGTTTACTTCATCTTTTAGCTTCTGGATGCTTTAGAGTAATTTTCAGAGTCTCCTCTGACATGTATTTTTATTTTCTCACTTTCCTCTGTCTTTATAATGATCTTTTGCTCTCTTCATGAATGATATTCTTGATATCATCTGATAACTCATCCAGTCTTCAATCATTGGTGTTCAACGCCTCAAACCTATTCTTAAGATGAGCTTGACATTTACATGGAAAAGATTCACTATCATATCTTTTTTCTTGTGAACTTAATTTCATTTTCTTCTACCTCAATTTGAACATGCATATGAGCAAACGATGGTCTGACCAACAGCCTGTCCCTGGCCTAATTTTGATTGCTGATATTGAGTTTCTCCAATGATTTCTTCCACAGATGTAGTCAGTCTGATTCCTATATGGCCCATCAGTGAGATTCATGTGTAAAGTTGTTATTTGTGTCTTTTATAAAAGGTATTTGCAATGACTAAATCAATGAAAATACAAAATTCAATCATTCTAATTCCAACTTTATTTTCATCACCAAGACCACGTTTCAGTTACTATTTCTTCTTTATTATTTCCGACTTTTGCATCTCAACCACCAATTACTATTAACTCATCTTAAGCACATGTATGGTCAATTTTGGACTGGAAGATTTGGTAAAACTTCTAAATTTCTAGGGTCTTATATTTGAATAATAGCTGGTTAGTGGGTCTTCCTTTTTTGTATATGGATAATATCCTGTCACTCACATAATATCCTATCACTTGTATTTCAAGCTGAAACTTGAAATTGACTTTTTTGGCTATGAATGCAACATCATTCTTCTTCTGTTTTTTCATTCCCAGCATAGTATAATTTATGTTCATATGATTAAAAATGGCCAAAGCTGATCCATATCATTTCATTAATATCTAGTTGTTGATGTTCATATGTTCCATTTCCTTTTTTACAATTACCAGTATACCATCATTCAATCTACATACATTCCATGTCCCATTATTGAAGAATATTTGTCACTGTTTTTCCACATTTTAACTAAATTCCAATCTGGGCTCTACCACTACACTATTATAAATATTTGCATTCTTCAACAGTTCTTAGGGTTTTTCAAAGGCCTCTTTTTTTAGTGTATGGCAAATCCTTATTCCCAATCTGTCTTAATCTGGGAGCTCTACTAAAACCTCTCCACCATGGATAAACTTTTTGGTATTTGACATACTGATGATACAACTTTCAGTGTTATGGTAACTCACAAATTATCTCAATACAGCAAACTAACATACAAATATTCTTCCAATTAGAACAGCATTCTCCTCAAACATAACAGACTGCCAATTTCGTATGTAACTCTAATAGCAATTCAGTCTTCATACCAGGCCCGAGGATGTATACTTGGATGTGCTCACCAGTACATGCCAGGAAATTTGGAGGATAACTATCTGGCCAAGAGATTGGAAGAAGTCTGTATTTGTCCCCATTTCCAATAAAGATAATCCAACTGAATGTGGAAACTATTGAACAATATTGCTCATATCACATGAAAGCAAAGCACTTCTGAAGGTCATTCAAAAAAGGCTAAAGAAGTACATATATATATAGGAAACTACCAGAAGTTCAAGCAAGATTTAAAAGAGGTTGTGGCACCAGGAGAATATGATAAAAATTTTTATTTGTGCTTTATTGTCTAAGCAAAGACATTTGACTTTGTGGATTATTGCAAGTTGTGCTTCTCATTGACAAGAATGGGAAACCTAGAGCACGTAATATTACTCATGTGAAACCTATACCTGGATTAAAGAGGCTATTGTGCAAATAGAGCAGAGGAACACTGCATTATATAAATTTAAGAATGGTGTGCATTAGGGTTGCACTCTGTCTCCATAGTTATTTAATCTGTATGTTGAGAAAATTATTTGAGAAACTGGACTTTATTAAGAGGAATGTGGAAAAAAGATTGGAGGGAGACTCATCAATACCCTGCATTATGCAGATGACACCACTTTACTTGCTGAAGGTGAAAAGGACTTGAGGCATTTGTTGCCTCAAGTAGATCAAGAATTTAGCCTTCGAGTTAGATTGTACCTCGATGTCAAGAAAACGAAAGTCATTAGTACTGGACCAATAAGAGATTAACACCCTTGGTATCAACTCTCAGGAAGTAAGGAGATGTGTTGTAGGGGGGAAAGTGCAGTTAGGGACCTTTCCAAATTATTGAGGAGTGATGACTCCAGTTTGAGAAATAAGGTGTGTCTGATGCAGGCCATTGTCTTTCTGATAGCTTGATATGAATCTGAGAGTTGGACAATGAGTAAGGATAATGGAAGAATGGATGTCTTTGTGTTGCAGTATTGGAGAAGAGCACTGAAAATCTCATGGACTGCCAAAAAAGACAAAAAGAATAAATGTCATGGAGAGGGTGGAGCTAGAGTGGTCTATGGAAGCAAGGACGACCAGCTTTACCTATTATACTTTGGACATATTGCTAGGAGGGACTATCCCTTGGAGAGGAACATGGTGCTAGGAAGGGTGGAGGGTCAGCAAAGGACAGCAATAGGCTCAACCAGGAGAACTGACACAGTGACTGCTGCAACTAGCTCTTGTATGTCAGGAAGTGTGAGGATAGCACAGGATAGAGCAGGGTTCAGATATTTTGTTAATAGGGTTGCTATGAGTTGTGCTCAACTCAATGTTACCAAACAACAAGAAGCCTATTATCACAAGAATTGTGTAAAGCCATCTGATTGTGTGTGTGTGGCGGAGGGGACGAAGAGGGAACAACAAACACAAGAAAACCCAAACAACCAAGCATCTGAATGGGAATCTTCCTATCTTTCTCTGACCTTCCACATTTCCTAGCATGATATGTTATTCCAAGAACCAACCCTTCCTGATAATATGCCAAAATTATGAGATAAAGCTTCACTATTCTTGCTTTGAAGAAGCTACCTGGTTACACTTCCTCCAAGACACATTTCTGTATTGTATGGGGTAGTACAAGGAACTTTCAGTACACTTTTCCAACACCACACTTCAAAGGCACCCATTATCCTGTCATCCTGATTCATTGTCTAACTTTCAGATGCATAACACTAAATGAAAATACCATGGCTTGGATCAGGCACACCTGAGTCTTTAAACTGGCATCCTTGCACTTTAACGTTTTGGAGAGGTCCTTGACAGCAGGTTTTCTCAAAGCAATATGACTTTTAAATTTTATCCATTGTATTTACTATAACATCACAAAGTCTTTTGAATAAAAAGGTCTCTAGAGCATGAAAGGATTGATAATATTTCTGACACGTTAAAGTTATAATCTATCTCTTCTTGTTCAAAAGTGATGTTAAAATACTAGTAAACTTCACAACACTGGAAGGAAGACCTGTGGCATGTACAGAGTCATCAAGAGAGAAGAGATTTCTTTCCTGAGCTTGTTTGACTGTAGGCCAAATGTATTTCATCCAGAATACTATATATATAAAGTGTATTACAAACCAATTTGACAACCAAATCTGAAGTGAATTATAGAAGGGATGTAAGGATACTGTTTCTGCTCCTTTTGTGAATATTCATATTAATAGAATTGATGCAGTGTAGTCTAGAACACATGGAGTTGGTAGTGGGGTGTCACAAAATATATGCACATTATTTTTCATTAATTAGGTCAAGGATTGAGCTTGCTTCAAGAAACTGAAAAAGTCCTTTCCTTATTCACAATTTTATTAAGCCTATTTCTACATGTCATCTTTTATGTATATACATGTTTATAATTTTTTTTATTTAAATTAGAACAAAAATCATAAAGATAATTATATACGTTATAAAACAACAATTGCAAAATACACATAGGTTTCACATGATAACAATCAAATGTTCTGATTCTCATTCTTATCAACATTAACTACAATTTGTTGTGACCCATATAGTCAAATGTCTGCATAGTCAATAAAACATGAAAAGACATACTTTAATTACTCTCTACCTTCTGCTAAGATGTGTAACATCACCAATAGTATCCCCAGTGGCAAGATCTCTTCTAAACCCATCTTGTATTTCCAGTTCTCTGCCAATGTACTGTTCTAGTGGTTTTGGATAATCTTCAGTAAGATTTTGCTTGCATGTGATATTAATATTTTTTCAATAATTTCAATGTTCTGTAGAATCACCAATTTCCAGTCAGTTGGTCAGGTAGCTATCCTCCAGTTTTCTTGGCATAACCTGGTGAGCACATCAAGGTTACATTTCTTTGTTGAAATCTATAAATTGGTGTTCCATTAATTCCTTAGGCCTTATTTTTTCCCCTATTTCTTTAGAGCAGCTCAAACTTCTTCCCTTTTTTACCATTAGTTCTTGATCAAATACTACTTTCTGGGTCTGCGTCAGCCAATTAATTCTGGTACAGTGATTGTGTACTCCTTCCATCTTCTTTTGGTATTTCCTGGACCATTTGTATGTAACAATGCAAAAATATTAAGTTATTTGCAATGCAATTTTGGGAGCAATGATTTGCTCAAGCATCATATGAACTTCTATTTCGTCAAAAGTCCTTTTGTTTTCAGTCTCAATATTAGGGTCTTCTCAAAATTAGATTTTCTTGGTTTTTCAATCCTTTGATAAAGTTTTCTTGGGGATTTTAAATTTGTGTTTTTCATTCTAGTTTTTTCTTTTTAATTGACTGTACGATAAATTCTGTAGAATATCAGAGACATACATGTTGCTTATAACCCAAAATTGACATGTTGCTGTTGTTAGGTACCGTTGAGTAGAGGGTGACCCTAAAAACAAAAGATCTAAAACTTGTTCTATCTTGTGCCATCCTTACACTTTCTGACACAACAGAGTCCACTGCAGCAGTTGCCATGTCAATCTACCTGCTTGAGGATCGTCTCCTTTGCCAACCATATGCCCTTCCCAGTATCATGTCCTTCTCCAAGGAAAAGCCTGTCCTAGAAAAATGCCCAAAGTATGTGAGGTGAAGCCTTATCATTCTTGCCTCCAATGAACACGCCAGCTACACCCTCTCCAAGACATCAGTTTCTTTTTTGGGCTGTTCATGGGATGTTCAATGCTTTTCTCTAATACTATAGCTCAAAGGCATCAATTTCCCTTCCGCCATACTCGTTCATTTTCCAGCTCTCAAATTCATAGAAAGTGACTGGGAAGACTATGGACTGAATCAGGTTCATGTTCGCCCTAACACTGATATTATTATTCCTCAATAATTTAGAGAAGTCCCTAACTGCTAGTTCCAAGGGTGTTAATTGTGAATCTAAGTAAGATGAAGCTGTTTAGTTTCATTCTTCTCTCCACCCATCATGATGTTGCCTATCTGTCCAGTGGTAAGAATGTGTGTTTTTTTTTTCAGGATACAGATATAATCCAAATTGAAGGTTGCATTCCTTGATCTTTTGCAACAATCGCTTCAAGTTCTTCTCATTTTCAAAAGCAAGGTTGTATCCTCTGCATAATGCAGGCTATTTATGAATCACCATTCAATCCTGATGCCACATTTGCCTTCAGAGAGTCCAGCTTCTTGAATAATTTGCTCAGCATACCAATTTAATAGGTATTTAGAGAGAATACAACCCTGTCACATTCCCTTCTGAGTTTTAAACCATGCCGTGTTCCCCTGCTCTGTTTGCACAACAGTCTGCTGGTCCAGGTATGGGTTCCACAAGAGCACATTACGTGCTCTGGAGCTCCCCTTCTTCTTCTCAGTACCAGCCACACCTTGGACAAATCCCACAAAATGGACACATGTCTGTCTAATATTTGATCTGAGTTTTTGTTCTGTTAAACTATCTTTATCTTTATAAGGCACAGTCTATAAATCTTCATTTTACCACACAGATGCATATTTTGAGATCTGCAGGCTTTTCCTTGCTCCCTCCCTTCCTTCCTTCCCTCCCCTTCCTTCTCCCCACATAGTGGTTGTCCTATTATATTATGACCAGCAATGTATGAATGTTCTAATCTCATTATGTCTTCTTCCTGTGGAACTTTTGAATTTTTTCACTGTTGCTGGGTGAGATAGTATGTCGTTGTTTTTCTGATTTGAATCTAAGAAGCTCTTGTGGCCTAGTATTAAGAAGTGGTGCTATAATCCCAAAGGCACAGTTTGAGCCCACTGCTGATCCATATGGAAGAATGGTGTGATTAACTCTCTGAAAACCCACTAAAGGATCAGCTGTGGGTTGGTCCTAATGTAATGACACACAACAACTATTAAAAGAGCTACTGATCTTATGTATTTCTTCATGTGCTTGTTGACCATTTGAGTGTCTGCTTTAGTAAAGTGTCATTTCATATCTTCTGCTATTTTTGTAATCATGCTATCTTTTTCTTTTTAGACACAGGAGTTTTGTATATCTCTTAGATAAAAGCTGTGCAGCTCTTGTGGCCTATTTGTAAGAAGCTGTGCTAACAACTCAAAGCAAAACTGTTCAAACCTACCAACTGCTCCCCAGAGAAAGATGGCCCATCTTCATTTATATGGTTTTAAAAAAATCCTGGAATTTTACTGTTTGCTCTCTTGAGTTGGATGGGACTTAATAGCACCTAATAACAAAAACTATAGCCTTAAATATGGATTGAAGCTCAACATCAAGAAAACAAAGATTCTCATCAATGGGCTGATAGGCAGCAACATGGTAGATGGTGAAGAGATTGAGATTGTTAACTGTTTCACTTTGCTTGGCTCCACAATCAGCATTCTTGGTACCAGTAGTCAGGATATCAAAAGATAAATTGCATTGGGATTATCAGCTGTCTGAGACCTCTCCAGACTATTGAAGAGCAACAATGTTAGTGTAGAAACTAAGGTGCTCCTGATTCAGACTATGGTCTTTGTAATTGCTTGTTATGCGTCAAAAAGCTGATGATGGGAAGAAAATTGATGCTTTTGATCTGAAGTACTAGAGAAAAGTATGGAATATACCATGGACTGCTAGGAAAACAAACTGGTTCATCCTAGAGGTTGAAACCAGGCTGCTCCTTGGAGACAAAAATACTAACACTTCATATGACATACTTTGGGCATGTTGTGAGGAGGGCCCAGTTCTTGGAGAGGGACATCATACTTGGGGGGATACAGGGATAGCAAAGGTGAAGACCCTGGCTGGGATGGATTGACTCAGTGACAGGAGTAATGGGGGTAGGAATGTCAGAGACAATACAGTTGGCTCAGGATAGATCAGGTTTCAGAGTTGTTGTACATAGAGTTGCTCTGAGTTGCAAGGGACATGATGGCACATAACAACAACACATGATATGTCATAGTGTAAGCTTTTCTTAAGGGCTCAACTTCAGCTCTTAGAAATCCTGACACATTAGTACCACTAAGAAGGTATTCCTCAATTGTCTTTCTCCTTTCCAAAAATAGACCACTGTTATCTTGATTTTTTTGCTTAGTAGGAGGCTTTTGTGTGAACAAGAACTCCTTTCTCCTGATTCTGCCTTTTTGTAACCAAATCACAATCATGAAACTTCCTGAGTTCATCTTAGCGCATTTCTGTCTGTTTTCTCGTTTGGACTAGGCATAGTCCATTTACACTCTTTTAAATTGGTGTACTATAAAGCTCTGGTGGATTAGTATAAGATTTCACTGCAAACACAAGGTCATGTTTTTCAGATTTACTGGCTGTTTTGTAGGGGAAAGATGTGCAAATTCCTCCCATGTGATTTACTGCCTCTGAAAACCTGCAGAAAGGTCAGATATGAGTCAGTTCTGACACTGTGGTGCATAATAACAATAAGAACAACATCCTATCAGAAGTTTTCCTTTCCTTTCTTTAATGAAATCACTCAGCTGTTGCTTTTATACTTCTTCCAGAAATATTGTTTTCTTGAGCCCACTGTTGGTTTTTTGGTTTTGTTTTGTTTTTCATTTGTTTTCATTTACCTTGTTTTCCAGTGGGTAAACCTTTTATAAGAATTTTAAATAGTATGTGGTAATAACATATCAAATTCCCTTGTCTATAGATCTCTATGGTTTAAATCTTATAGAATCTTCGTCCACTTTAAGATTTCATGTGAGAAGCCATTTTGTTAAAAGGGAAGTCTTCCTGGAAATATAGCCTGTATTCAGCATGTGGATGTTGTGGCAAAATTCTCTTTTTGATACTGCCTTATAAAACCTTTTCAGAGTTCAAGTTCCTGGGACATGAATCAGCAGCCTAAAACAAGACTTGCAATTTGCAGTTTGTCAGCTCTGGAAGCCCTTAGAGCCATACGCTAATTTTTAATTAATCAGGTTATGAAAGTATATAAACCAAGAGAAGTCTCCAAGCTGATATATAGAGCTGGGCATTCCCAGGCTTCTTAGCTGCAGAAGTCATCTCTTTTGAGATGGATAAATGAGTAAATAAACAGGTAATGGTCTGGTCTTCTACAGAACTTAGCCTCAGAAAAGTGCTCCTTTACAAAATATATTGTTATTATGTGCTGTCTGATTGACCAAGACTCAAAACAGCCATATGGATAACAGATCAAAATCTTTCCCTATTGTGTGTCATCGTCACAATTTTCATAATACTGAAGCCCTTTACTGTAGTTACTGTGTCAGTTCATCTCCCTTTGCTAATCTCCCAGTTTCCTAGTATAATATCTTTTTTTTCCCTAGACTCCACTGACAATATACTCAAAATACATGAGAAAGTTTCACTACACTTGCTCCTCATCCCACTCTAATTGCACTTTTTTGCAGCATAAAAAAAAATATGAGATAGAATAATTTGAGAGAGAGTCATTTTTTTTTAAATAGACAATGTGAAAATCAGCTTTAATAGTGATTCAGGTAGGATTGGGTGGAAACCCTAGTCCTTAAAAAAAAAAAGAAAAATTACTGTAAAGTCCGATTTTATCCTCAGTTCAAAATTAGATCAAGCTGTCTGAAACAATACACTTATTTAATATTTGTATATGAAAATTTTCCTAGAAAATCCATAAAATGCCAATTTTTAATGACTTATTAATGATTATATGATTGTGTCTAAAATCATGTTAGCCACAAAAACACACTGACTGCAATTTATTTTGAAATACAGCCAATGACTCAGCTCATTTTTCTTTTTCTAATATAAATTAGATACAGATTATTGGCAATTTCCAGTTATTGCTCTTTGTCAAATTCCTCATTGACTCTAATTTGTTAAAATTTCACTTTAAAGTATAAAGATATAATAAGTCAGAGAAATTAAATCAATGGTTACTTTCCTAACAGTAATTATAAACAAACCACGTTTTATGAAATGCAGTCTCTAGAAAGCTTTAATTATTGCCTGGCAAATACTATTTTAAATATTTTTTTTTAAAATATCAGTTTAAAAAGTAGATTATGTGTGATACTTAACATACATATTGTTAGAACATTTTCATATTATTCAAATTTTAATATTTAATTTTTAATATGTTTGTATAAATTACTCTATTTGTGTACATGATTAAAATTATTTACATTTTATTCTCTTATTATAGTAAACGTTTCTTTTTTTAAAAAAAGTCTGAAACAATTATATTTAGTGTCAAAAACAAAGTCAGTTATTTGTCAACTTTATTAATGTTGTGTACCATAGAGTCTAAACTGACCCATAGCTGACCTTCCAGCAGGTTTTCAGAGGCAATTAAGCACACAGGAGGAGACTGCCCACCCTCCTACAGAACGGCTGGTGTCCTTGAACTGCATGCCTTAGGGACTGCAGTGCAGCTTCTTGCCACTAGGCCACCAGAGATCCCTATTAATTATATCAGGAATTGAATTAAAGTGAAACGACTATTATATACTTTTTTCCTAACCAGAGCAAGAATGTTTATACCATTCTGGCTATATAATTATTTATCTGCCTATTTTTGTCTTATGAGATACATCTTATATCTATTAATTAAAGAGACATCCGAAAGAAATTTGGAGGCTCTTGACAATATGCAACTTTCTAACAAAGAGCTAGTGTCTGTAAAAAAGTACAAAAGATAATGTATGTAACGAAAAAGAAAATGAAAAGAAATTTGTTTTAAATATGTTTAATGTTAGGATAAAAGAATCTTAATTCAAGGGAAATTAATGGTAGAGGAAAAATATGGCTCAGAAAAAGATAGAAAAACATTCAACAAGTATTTATTTAATGACTTAATGAAATTTGTTTTCTCTATTAATGAATCCACTCGATTAATGCTATTTAAATAGCTCCCATTATTTAGTGCTTGTATTTACTCTAATGTTAACCAATATGTCTCTTCATTTTCTTTCCTCCGTTTTTGAATTGATGGTTTTTAGTTTTATTTAAGTCAGTATGCTAATTCTTTAAGAGCTATATGTAATCTTTCTGAAATTTATGAATGGCATTAGTCAAATGTTTAATGCTTGCATGCTTATAAATTTGTAATGAACTAAAAAGTTTAGAGTTGTTACTGGAAAACAAAGTAAGAAGTGTTTCAAATTAATTTATCTATTAAACTGATTTATTTTCTCTCTCTGCACTGGAATTCTGATTATTTTTTTAATAAAAATAGTATCCTTGCAGATTAAAACAGAGTGGTGCAATTTCATTAGTGTAGGAACATAAAAAATTCTTAGGTCATCAACACATTCAGTGAATAATATAATTGGCTTATTTCTAAAGAGTTATGGATGATTTAATCTCAAACCTAAAACTCTCTGTGGAAGTTCTGAGGCATATTGAATAATCTAATTGGCTTCTTGCTAATTGAATGGATAGATTTTCATTCCCGTTTTCTTTCCGATTCAATTTTGTGGTATGCTTCCATGTAAATATTCAAAGCTTATTGAAGAAAGATATTTCCTCCTTCCTTTCTAATTCCACTATTTTGCAATTTTTTTCTGAAATCTATGTATCTCAATTAATCATGAAACATAGCTATTTGATCAATCAAAGGAAGGAAACAGACTCTGAAAGAGCAAAAAAAAAAAAAAAGCCAAACAAATTAATTCTACAAATGACTTAAATATAGCTACATGCTTAGAGGAGTAACACTTTGCAATATCAAAGACTATATCTTGGCCTGTAGGTGATGAAAGACAATGTAAGTGCATAAGACAAACAGAATATGCAAACTATCAAGTCTTAACATTAATATGGTTCATAACTAAAATTTTCCTGAATGTAATTAAAATATTACAGCAGTGAATTGATAAATAATTCAAGAAAATCAAGCCAGATTATGAAAAGGACATGACATGAAGGATGTCTTTGTTGATGTCAGTTTCTGAAAGTTCATATTACCAATAAGATGTTTATCTTTGTTTTACTGTCTGTAAGAATGTGTTTCACTGGCTTTGCATTACAAAATGAAGAACTTGTTATACAATCACATTTTGTTGTCAGTAACACTAGGAAAAACAAGCATTCTACAATATTTAATTCTATTCTTGCTGAACTTATACATTGCCTAAGATGCAGTCAATTTTATATAACAAGGGATTGATGCCATGTTTAAAATCAAGAAAGTTTATTGTGGCAAAATGTTATATATTTGTCATACTTATTTAATCTGTATACTGAGTAAATAATCTGAGAAGCATAGTGACAGGGTTATCTCATTTTATTAGACTCTGTTATTATGTGCCATTGAGTCACCTGTGACTTACAGCAACCATATGTACAATAG
The DNA here is from genome assembly GCF_000299155.1 of Elephantulus edwardii. Lineage (NCBI taxonomy): Eukaryota > Metazoa > Chordata > Mammalia > Macroscelidea > Macroscelididae > Elephantulus > Elephantulus edwardii. Next base: position 2,754,271 of record NW_006399784.1, on the reverse strand, counting down.
CTCTGAAACTTGCCATATCCTGAGCCAGTTCCTGTGACTCTGATATATCTACTACCCCCATTAGCCCAGTTACTATGTCAATCCAAAGTACATTTTTTTAAAATCAGTCATCTGCATTAACAACAACAACAACAACAACAAAAACCCCATGCACCAGTTGGAGAATGAATAGGTAAATGCAAGAAGAAATTATGGATTTTAATTACGACATTGGTAAAAAATATTAAGTAGATCATGGATACAATATCATCCGTGAAGAGTGCAAAGTTTATTACAAAGATTGAGAAAGAGAAAAGACCAAAATTAATGCCAGAAGAGACTCTGAACATTGCACTAGCGCACTGAGAAGCCGAAGCAAAGGGCAAAAGAAGTTTAAGAAGTTAAGGAGCTGAATAGAAGATTTTAAAGGGCAGCAAGGAAAGACAAAGCAAAGTATTATAATGAAATGGGCAAGTTGCTATAGTTGTAAAACCACAAGGGCTGAACTCTCTCAACATTTCTTAAACTGAAGGAACTAAAGAATAAATTCAAGCCACAATTGCAATATGTAAAAATTCTATGGGTAGACTATTGAATGATACAGGAAGTATTAAAAGATGGAAGGAGTATACAGTCACTGCACCAAAAGAACTGGCTGACACAGAAAAATGTCAAGAAACAACATGTGATCAAGAGGCAATGGTGTTGGAGGAAGTCCAAGATGCTCTGAAGGACTAGGCAAAAAAACAAAAAAAACAAAAACAAACCACCAAAAAACAAAATAGCAACAACAAAAAGCCCCAGAAAGTGATGGAATACAAGAATACAAATCAACATATTTCAACAAATTGATGCTGCCCTGGATGTGTTCATCAGGCTGTGCCAAGAAATCTGGAGGACAACTGGCTAACTCCCTGGAAAAGATACATATTTATTCCCATTCCAAGCAAAGGTGACCTGACAGAGTGTTGAAGTTAACAATATTACTTATACCACATACAAGCAAAATACTGCTTAAGATTATCCAAAAATGACTGAGACAGAACGTGGACAGAGACTACCAGAAATACAAGCCTGGATTATAAGAGGCCTTGATACTAGAGACATTATTGCCAATGTCACATAGATCTCAACAGATAGCCAAGAGTACTAGAGAAATGTCCATCTGTGGTTCATTGTTTATGCAAAGGCATTTGACTGTATGGATCACAACAAATTGTAGCCAACCTTGAGTAAAATAAGAACCTTATGAAGCAATCCTCAGAACAGAACAAGCAAACACTACATAGTCCAAAAACAGGAAAGACACACTTCAGGAATGTGTCTTGTCTCCATATCTTTTCAATCTATATATAGAAAATATACTTCCAGGAGGCTGAGCTTTATGAGGAGAAATGTGGCATCAGGATTGGAGGAAGCCTCACCAATAACCTACATTATGCAGATGATATAATCTTTCTTGCTGAAACTGAGAAGGGCCTGAAGAGTTTGCTGCAGAAAGTCAAGGACTGTGTTCTTAAATATGATTGAAGCTGAACATCAAGAAGACAAAGATTTTCACATTGGGAAAATTGGCAGCACCTTAATAAATGGAGACGAGATTGAGGCTCCACAATCAACACTCTTGGCACTAGCATTGTTGTTGTTATGTGCCTTCGAGTCGCTTGCAACTCATAGCGACCCTATGTACTACAGCCCTAAACTCTGCTCTGTCCTGTGCCAGTCGCACCATCTCTTGATACACCCATCCCGATTAACCCAGTCACTGAATCATCCACCTCATAGAGGGCCTTCCCCTCCTGCGCTGTCCCTCCACCCTACCTAGCATGATGTCTCTCTCCAAGTATCGGTCCCTCCTTACAACATGTCCAAAGTATGTTAGACGGAGCCTCAGAATCCTTGCCTCCAAGGAGCTGCCTGGTTTAACCCTTTCAGGATGAATCTGTTTGTTTTCCTAGCGTCCGTTGTACCCTCAATATTCTTCTCTAGCACCACAGCTCAAAGGCATCAATTCTCCTTCTATCCTTCTTAGTCATTGTCCAACTCGTTGATGCATAACAATTGATTGCAAAGAGGATGGCCTCTATTAGACGCACCTTAGTCTCCAGAGAGACACCACTGCTCTTCAGTACTTTGAAGAGGTCCCTAACTGTAGACTTTCCCAGGGCAATACGCCTTTTAATATCCTGGTTACTGGTGCCAAGAGTGTTGACTGTGGAGCCAAGGCACTAGCATTAGGAAATCAAAACTCATATTGCACTGGAGAAATCTTCTCTCAGGCACCTTTCCAGAACACTGAGAAGCAACAATGTCAATCCAGATTCTAAGCTATGGTACTTCCAGGCCATGGTCTTCACAATTACTTGCTATAGATCAGAACACTGAACTATGACTAAGGGTGACAGAAGAAGAACTCATGCCTTTGAGTTGTGGTACAGGAGAAGAGTCTTAAAACATACTATGGACTGCCAAGAAAACAAATGTCTATGTTATTTTATTTCCTTTTTAGTCTTGTTTTATAGTTTGTGTATGTGTACCCTTCCTATTTTATGGTTTGCTCTTATGGATACAACATTTGTCTATCAATTTACTGTCTTGGGTTGACTTCCATATTGTTGTGATGGTGGAAGCTCATCCAACTTTCAATACTATCATGGTCACCAATGCAATAGACTTTCTAAGATTAAGGCAGACTAAGTAGCAGGATTGGTCATCTACATTTGAAATACCAGATTTTCTAAAATTTTATAAATAACAGAAGAACATTGTCAGATACAGTATTAGCAGTAGAGTTTCTCAGACTAAAAGACACTAAAAAAATGAAGAAAAACATTCATTAATAATTATAATGTAGATTATATTAAATATGAGTCTAGTAAAATTTGAAGTTATCAAACATGAAATGGAATGCATAATGATCAACATACTAAGCATTAGACATGGATTGGTGTTGGTCAATTTTAGCCAGACAATCCTATGATCTATTATGCTTAGAATGACAAATTAAAGGGGAATGATGTAACATTCATCATCAAAGATAGTATTTCTGAAAATCTATTCTGGAGTACATTACTGTGAGTGATAGGACATTATCCATACAGATATTAACAGGCAAATATGTTAATGCAATTATTATTCAAATATATGCACAAACAAAAGAACTAAAAGATGAAGAAAATGACAACCTATACTACCTTTTGAAGTATGAAATAGATTAAATATGCAATTAAGGTGATTAATAATAATTAATTCATAGAATGTAAAATTGGAAGAATAAGGCCTGAGAATTGGATAATATGAGTTTGGTGACAGAAATAAGGCTTAAGATTGAAGGATTAATTTGTAAAAACTATGATTAATTCATTGCAAATATATTTTTTAGAAAAGATAAATGGTAATTATACACATGGCCCTTACCTGATGGACTACATAGGAATCAGGTTGATTATCTCTGTGAAAAGAGTTGCTAGAGAAGCGAAATAGTAGTATTCAATTCAAGATCAGGAGCTGACTTTGGAGCAGACTATCAATCATGTGCAAATTCAAAATGAAGTTGCAGGATATTAAACAAGTCCACAAGAACTATCTTGAGTCTAACAGGACAGCAAGTAATAAATGTTGGAGAGGATGTGGAGATAGGAACCCTTATACATTATTGGTGAGATTGTTAAATGGTACATCCACTCTGGAAGGCATTTTGGCATTTCCTGTAAAAGCTGAACATAGAAAATTCACAAGAACCAACCATTCCACTGTTTGTAATATCCACAGGGAAATTAGAACTGAGGCACAAATGAACACCAATGTTCATAGCAGCGTTTTTCACCATCTCAAGAACATGAATAAAGTCCGTATATCCAACCACAATAGAATGAATTGAGAAATAATGGTTCATTCACATGATAGAATACTATGCAGGGGCAATGATTTTGAAATGGGACATCTTGCTTGGAAGGGTAAAGGGACAACAGTTCAGGAGACGAAAATCCTGGAAGAGATGGATTGACTTCCTGACTGGGATAACTGTGTCAGAGGCAATTAAGGTTGGCTCAGGATAGAGCATGGTTGTATATTGTTGCAATGTGCCATCAGGTCACCTGTAACTCACAGCAACACTATGTACAAAAACGTTCTGAAGCCTGCCCTATCCTGAGCCTGTCTCACTGATTTCCACATACCTATCCCCATTACTGTAGTTACTGTATCAATCCATCTCACTTGGGGTCTTCCTCTCTTGTGTTGTCCCTCCACTGCTCTGAGCATGATATCCTTTTCCAATGATTGGTCCCTCCTGGCCACATGCTCATAATATGTGAGATGGAGCTTCAAAATCTAGCTTCCAAGGGGAAGCTTGGTTTTACCCTCTTCAAGACAGAATAATTTGTATTCTTAGCAGACCATGGTATGTTCAAGAAGACACTTCTCCAACAGCACAACTCAAAAGCATCATTTATTCTGTCAGTCCTAGTCATTTTCCAAACGTGATGCGTAGAGTGTAATTGTAAATACCATGGCCAGGGTCAGGTGCACCGTGGTATCTAGACTGACATCGGTGCTTCTCAATACTCTGAAAAGGTCCATGATAACATTTATCAGTAAAATTTCTTTTGATTTCTTCCCCCCCTTTTTAAAAAATTAATTTTAATGAAGTTTTACAGAGACTTAGGGTTTCCATTCATTCACTGTTGCACTTTTCTCCCTGCCCACCCCTCCCTCCAGTTCATTCTTCTCTTTGAAAAGTAAAAAGAAAATTATTTGATTGTTATACAATCCCTCCTCCCAAGGCCACTCCACCGTGCAGCTTTAATTCTGGCCTCCTGTCATGACAACAATAACTAATCTCATATCTTTTACACAGTTCTCTCCCTCATCTGTTTCAAAGCAGTATACATTATTTATTCCATCTTTCCAGTCTTCCCTCAACCCTGATGTCAGTCCGTTTTACAACAGTGGCCCTATGCAGTATTTGTCCTTTTGTGACAGATATTTCACGCAGCATAATGTCCTCCAGGGTCCCCCATTTTTTTAAAATATTTCACGAGTTCTTTGTTTTTCAATGCAGCATAGTATCCATTCGTGAATACAGTACAGCGTCTCTATCCATTCGTTTGTTGATGGGCACTTGGGTTGTTTCCAGCTTTTTGCTATTGTGAACAAAGCCTAAATAAACCTGGGTGTGCATGTATCTGCTTGGGTGGCGGTTATGGTTTCTTTAGCATGTATTCCCAATAGTGTAATTGTTGGGTCAAATTGTGTATCTATTTGCAACTTTTTAAGAAAGCGCCATACAGCCTTCCAGAGTGGTTGCACCATTTTATACTCCCACCAGCAGTGAATAAGGGTTCTAGTTTCTCCATAACCTTGACAGAATTTGATGATTGCTGTTCTGTTAAATTTTTCTATCCTTACTGGAGTGAGATGTTATCTTAGTTGTTTTGATTTGCATATCTTAGAATTAGGGATTTTGAACATTTCTTCACGTGTGTGTTTGTCATCAGAATGTCTTCTTTGGTGAAATCTCTGCCATATCCTGTGCTCATTTTGCAATTAGGTTATTAACATTTGTTGTTGTGGTGCTCAAGTATTTTATAAATTCCAGATATAAGTCCCTTGTCTGACATGTCATTACCAAATACTTTTTCCCAGTCTGTGGCTTCCTTTTTACCCTGTTGGAGAAGTTTTTGGATGTACATAGGGATTTGATTCTTAGAAGGTCCCATTTTTCTATTTTATCGTCTCCCAGTAGTAGATTTTTCCAGGATGCTTGTAATATTGTTTATGTTGTGGATTAGGACTTCTAGAGTTCTTCCAAGCTTTTCTTTAATGAAGTGTATAGTCCTTGGTTTTAGTCCTAGGTCCATGATCCATTTTAGTTGTTTTTTTGTGTATGGGGTGAGGTGTAGATCTTGCTTGAGTCATCTGCAGATAGTTTTGTAATTTTGACAGAACCATTTGTTTAAAAGTCTGTCATTTCCCCACATAACTGAGCTCATCTCCTTGTCAAAAATCAGTTGGCCATAGGTAGATGGTCTTTTGATTTCCTGATGGCTCGTGTCAAGAGTATTGATTTTGGAAATGAGCAAGCTATAACTGTTAACTCTAACCTCTTTTTCATCCACAGTAGTGTAGCTGGTTGGCCCAGTGATGAGTGTCTTCTTGACGTTGAGTATATGTGTGTGTGTGTGTGTGTGTGTGTGTGTGTATATACACACACACACACATACCCAGTAAGGACAGAGAGTGGGGTGGAGGTCTCCGATTAAAACAAGCTTGGAAGGAGGAATGGCATCCACTTCCATAATAGCTTGCCTCTGGAAACCCTATGAACATGGAGAGAGAATGAAGAGCACCCAAGTGACGATGACTCTCCTTCTTAGGGTCACTATGAGTCACCTGCGACTTGACGGCACTTAACAACAACAACCAACTATAGATATATAGATATATAGATATATAGATAGATAGATAGATATAGATATTAGAGATAGAGATAGATATATAGATAGATATAGATATATCTCC
>NW_006399784.1:2739836-2747670 GCF_000299155.1 Elephantulus edwardii | reverse complement strand
TCTGTGCCAATCTCATGATTTCCAACACATCTAACATCACTACCCCAGTCACTGAATCAATTCAGTTCAGAGAGGGTCTTCCTCTCTTTTTTTGTCCCTCCATCCTCCCAAGGATGACGTCTTTCTCCAAGGACTGGTACCTCCTTGTGACATGTCCAAAGTATGTCAGATAAAGCCTCAGAATTCTTGCCTACTAGGAGCAGCCTGGTTTAAGCCTCTCCAGAACAAACCTGTTTGTTTTCTCAGCAGTCCATTGTATATTCAATACTCTTCTCCAGCACCACAGCTCAAAGGTATCAAGCCTCCTTCCATCCTCCCTAGTCATTGTCCAATTCTCTAATGCATAGCAAGTGATTGCAAAGACCATGGCCTGTATCAAGCTCACCTTAGTCTCCAGAGTGACACCATTGCTCTTCAGTATTTTGGAGAGGTCCTGCGCAGCAGACTTTCCTATTGCAATATGTCTTTTTATTTCCTGGCTACCGGTGCCAAGACTGTTGACTGTGAAGCCAAGCAAAAGAGAGCTGTGAACAATCTCAGTCTCTTCACCATCCATTCTGATGCTGCCAATTGGCTCAATTGTGAGAATCTTTGTTTTCTTGATATTGAGCCACAATCCATATAGAAGGCTGAGTCCTTCACCCTCTGCAGCAAGCGCTTCAAGTCCCACTCAGTTTCTGCAAGCAGGATAGTATTATCTACATAATGCAAATTGTTGATGAATCTTCCACCAATCCTGAGGCTATACTACTCCTCATGCAGTCCAGCATCCCAGATTACCTGTTCTGCATACAGGTTGAAAAGGTATGGAGATAAGACACATCTCTGTCATAAGCCCTTCTCAATTTTGAACCATGCAGTGTTTCCTTGCTTTGTTCTGACGACTGCCTTCTAGTCCAAGTATAGGTTTCACATTAGCATGATCGAATGTTCTGGGATTCCCTTTCTTCTCATAGTCAGCCACAGTTTGTTATGATACACACAGTCAAATGCCTTTGTATCATCAATGAAACAATTAGACATTCCTCTGGTACTCCCTGCTTTCAGCTACTATCCATATGTATGTGTGCATATATTTGCATGTGTATGCATGTGTTTGTGTGTATATATATGTATATGTATGTGCATTTATATGCATATTTATGTATAGATGTATAGATATATGTATATAGGTTTATATGTATATGTATATGTGTGTATATATGTGTATACTTACACATACACATATACAAATACATCTATACATGCATATACACGTATGTATATACATATATACACACATGTATAAATATATATGTACATATATACATATACCACACACATATGTACCTATATGCATATATGGATATTCTTAAATATACATACATATATGTCCATATATACCAATACATGTCTATACACATATACATATACATATACACACATATACACACACATACACACATATGTTGTATTATATGTCACTTTGTTGGAACTAACCCATATCTGACACCCCACAAGAGGGTTTTCAGAGGCAGTTAACCACATGGGAGGAGATTGTCCATCTTTCTCCTGCAGATTGTATGTGTGTGTGTGTACACAGGAGCTGATAGTTTTTCTTTTATTGGCACTTCTTTCCAAGTAAGATGTCCTTCTTTTAAGTATAGCTTCTTTTAACAACATGCCCAAAGTTTGTGTAAAAGAGCTTTGCCATCTTTGCCTCCAAGGAGCACTCCAGCTGTACTTCTTCAAGACATATTTGTCTGTTAATCTGTTCGTTTTTTCCATACGAGACTTAATACTCTAACATCATAAAGTTCAAAGGTATCCTTTTTTCTTTTGTTATTCTTATTAATTATCAACTTTCAGATGCATTTTTTTGTTGTTAGGTGTCATTGAGTCAAGTACAATTCACAGCAACCCTAGAAACAACAGATCTGAACCCTGTTCTATCCTATGGCATCTATACACACACCCCCACCCAAATATATGTGTATATGTGTATGTTAATAAATGTAATACTGTATTACTAATAATTTTATTGTTGTTGTTGTTATGTGCCATCGCGTCGCTTGTGACTCATAGCGACCCTATGTACAACATCCCTAAACTCTTATACCATAATAAAAAATATGCATACATATTCTTGTAATAAATTTGAGATTGTTTAAATATATTTGTACAAATAGATTTTATTTATAATTATTTTTAAGGTATTTTTCAGTGAAGAAGTACATATATATTACAGAGAAAAACATTAAATAATATGGATATATTACTATGTAACTTGGGAGGGACTGGAGAGTATTGTGCTAAGTGAACAAATTCAGTTCCATAAGGACAAATACCGTATTAGACCAATACTGTAGAAATAGATATAGCTGTAGATAACTGTTGTTGTTAGCCATGGAGTCATAGACAACTCATAGCAACTCTAGGAACAAAACACTTGAGCACTTGTATAAATTGTATTTTTTCTCTAAGCTCATAGACTTTTCAGAGGCAAGCTAGTTCAGAATGGATACCACTCCTGCTTCCAAGTCTGTTTTAATCCAGGAGCTCCACCAAATACTGTCCACCATAAGTAACCATTATCTCATTTGACATGTCAGTGTCACAGTATTCAGCATCACAGCAACCATGAGTTACTTCTGAACAGTAAATTGATAGACCAGTGCTATAACACTGGTAAAACATATATGAGGATCTGAGGAGGGGGGGATCAGAGGAGTGGAGATGGGCGGGGGGTGATCATGGGGTCACACGGTTTGATCAGTGAAGTGGTTTGATTGGCTTGTAAGTGGGTGTGATCTAGTGTGAGGGGCAATGTATAGTAATTTTGGATGTAAGCCATTTTAAAATTTAAAAAATTATAATAATAACTCTAAGTGTTGAATAAAAATTGTGTATATACATACTAACGATATACTGTGTTATATTCTTTTGAGTTGTCAATTATTGCTGAAAAATGTTTACAGCCATTGGTGTGCTTAGGTCTAAGGTGGATCCTGAATAAGTTAAACACTTTTGAGAAACAAAAATGAGGTAGGAGGCATAGCACTGACACAGCAGTAGTAACCAAAAAAGCGTGGTACTAGCACAATGACAGGTACATGGAACAATCAACAAAATTGAGAACCCAGAAATAAACCCACTATATATGATCAACTGATTTTCAATAAAGAAATCAAAGCTATCAAAAAGGGAAATGACAGCTTCTTCAATAAATGATTGTGGTAAAACTGGACTTCCTCTTGCAGAAAATGAACACGATCCCATTTCACAGCAGCCACAAAAATCATCTCAAGATGGAGCAGAAACTTGGGAGTTAAACCCAAAACCATAAGGTTCGTAAGATACAAACTGGGATCAAACTTAGAAGGTCTAGTCTGCAGTATAAAAAGACTGCCAAATACAACCAGAGATAAACAATCTGAAGAGAATAAAATTGATGAATGGGACCTTCTAAAGTTTAAATCCCTCAGCAAATCATCAGAAATGTTTTCCATAGGGTGAAAAGAAAACCCACCAACTGGGAACGAACATTTGGTAATATCATCTCAGAGAAGAGTCTCATAACTAAAGTTTACAGAATACTTCTGAGAGTCCACAAGTAAAAGACTGATAACTCAATTACAAAATGGGCAAAAGACATGGAAAGAATTTTCACAGAGGTAAGATATTTGAATGGCCAACAGACACATGAAGAAATGCTCCAAATCACTGGCAATAAGAGAGGCAAATCAAAACCACAATGGGATATTGTCTCACTACAGTTAACAGTGGCAAATTTTAACAGGAAAGAAAGTAAGAAATGTTGGAGAGGATGTGGTGAGAAAGGAACTCTAGTTCATTGTTGGTGGGATTGTAAAATGGTATAGCTACTCTGGAAATCAGTTTGACGCTTCCTCAAAAAGTTGAACATAGAAATTCTCTGTGACCCAGCTATTTCACTGCTTGGGATATATCCTGAGAAAATTAGAACTAAGACCCAAATGGAGAATTGTACACCAATGTTCATAACAGCATTATTCACTAGCGAAAAAACATGGTAACAACCCACATGTCAAACCAAAATGAAATGGATTGAGAAATTCTGGTAATTCCACATGATGGTATACTATGCAGCATCCAGGAACAAGGATTTCCTAAGTTACTACCTAACTTGAGAGCGTTATGCTAAATGATACCTAACTTGAGAGCATTATGCTAAGTGAACTAATTCAGTCTCATACGACAAATACTGTATAAGACCATTATTATAGAATATTTATGAGGATCCAAGGGGGAAGGAGGGAGCAGAGAAGTAAGAATGGGCCAAGGAGGGTGTTAATCATAGGGTCCTACAATTGGAATGTGAGAGGAAGGGCTAGCTAGGTAAAGGAAAGGGGAAACATCCAGTGTGGGGGGAAAATATATATGAACTTTGTAAGTAAACCAATATACAATAAAAATTTCACGATAAAAACAAAAACACCAATACAAAATAAAAAATTAAAAAATCCAAAAAGCTAATATTGAGAAGAATGGGAATCTCAGAACACTTAATTTTGCTCATGTAAAACCTATCCTTAGACAAGGAAGCAGATGTGAGAACAAAGCATTGAAATATTGTATGGTATGATATCAATAAAGGAATGTGTCAGGGATGCAATCTTTCTCTATACCTTTTCAATTTATTTGAGGAAGAGATAATTTAGGAGGCTGACTCTATAAGGAGGAATATGGCATCAGGATTGGAGGAACACTCATCAACAATGTGCATTATTACAGATGATAAATGGCAAAACCTTGTTTGTTAAAATGAAAGAGGACCTGAAACATTTTTTGCAGACGTTCAAAGACTGCAGTGCTCAATATGGATTGTAGCTCAACATCAAGAAGATAAACATTTTCACTACTCAGCTAATTGGCAAAGTGATAGATGGAAAAAAGATTGAGACTGTTAATAATTGTGTTTTGCTTGGATCCACAATCAACACTCTTGGAATTAACAGTCGGGGAATCAAAATGCAAAATGTATTGGGAAAGTCTACTGTCAGGGACCGCCCAAGAGTGCTGAAAAGCAATGATGTCAGTCTAGAGACCAAGGTGTGCCTTATCCAGACCATGGTCTTCTCAATTGCTTGCTATGTATAAGAAAGCTGAACAATGAATAAAGATGATAAAAGAAAAAAATGATACCTTTGAGTTGAGCTGGAAAATAATACTGAACACACTAAACTGCCAAGAAAAAAAAAATAGGTCTGTGTTGGAGAGAATGAAACTAGGATGCCTTATACTTTGGGCATATCACAAAGCATATCATATTTTAAGGAGCTCTTGTGGTCTAGTGACAAGAAGCTGCGCTGAAATCCCAAAGACATGCAGAGGCCACCAGAGGCTCCATGAGAGAAGGATGTACTGCCTCTGAAAACCCATGGGAGGGTCAGCTATGGGTCGATTCTGACTCAATGATACACAACAACAACGTCATCCTATATCGTTGGTATACTACCAAGAGGGACAAGAAAATCATCATACTTGGAAGGATGGAGGGTTAGCGAAAGAGAGGAAGACCTTTGATAAGATGGATTGACCCAGTAACTAGGTAATAGGGATAAGTGTGTTGGAAACAGTGAGATTAGTTCAGGATATGGCAGGAGTCAGGTCTATTGTTCATATGGTCACAATGAGTCACAGTTTATTCAAAAGCACATAAAAACATTAGGTGAGATATGATCCCATAGAGTAGCTTGTGGACTTGTTCTATGAACCTTTATGCTGGCAGCACAACTTCTTACTATGAACCCACCAAAACTCCCTTTTGTGTTTCTGTGTTATTGTTGTAATGTCCCATCGAGTCACTTGCAACTCGTCACAACTCTGTGTATAACAGCTCTGGACCTTGTTCTATCCTAAGACAGATTTATCATCTCTCTAACACTCCTAGCCCCATTAGCCAAATCATTTAGTCAATCACTCTCATTTAGCATCTTCTTCTCTTGTGCTGTTCCTCCATGCTCCCAAATATGATGTCCCACTCCAAGGACTGGTTCAGATGAAGCTTCAGAATCCTTGTATCCAAGGAACAGCCTGGTTTTATCCTCTCCATGACAAACCCATTTGTTCTTCTAGTGGCCCATGCAGCTTGAACTTCTTCCTTCATCACCACAGACTCTTGCTCAAACATTGTTTCATGAAATTCTTCCATGATAGCCAAATTCTTTTTGTACAGTAACTCTATATTTTCCATCTTCATTTAGTGCTTCCTGGATCATTTAGTATTCTGTCCAAAGCATCCTTAAGTCTTGAAACTCGAGGCTTGACTATATTCTTCAGTTCCCATAGCTTAAGAAATGCCGTGTTCAGCCATTTTGATTTTCAGAATCTAGTTATTTACATATTTTATTATAATATTTTGTCTTCCCATACTGTCCTTTGAAAGATTCTCTTTAGCTCAATTTCTTGATTTCTTCTATTTGCTTTGGCTTTTCAGCACTCTAGTGAAATATTCAGAGTCTCATCTGACATCCTTCTTGGTCTTTTCTTTCTCTTCTGTGTTTGTAACGATGACCTTTTACATTCTTTGTGGGTGATATCCCTAATACCCTCCCACAGTTTATCTCATTTTTTCTTGTTAGTTTTCAATACCTCCAAGTTATTCCTGAGATGGCTCTGAAATTCAAGTGGGATATACTCAAAGTCAGACTTTGATTTTTGTGGATTTTATTTAATTTTCTTTAGCTTCAGCTTGAACTTACACATGAGTAGCTGGTGGTCTATGCCCCTATCATCACCTGACCTAGTTTTCACAGCAATATTGAACTTCTCAAAAGATTGTTTCCACAGAAACAAATAAGTTGTTTCTGTGGATAGTCAAAATAGAATTAAAACGTATTACTTGCTATGGAGATAATTCTTAGTGATATTCCTTCAAGTTTCAAAACTTCACATCTCAAGCTCATGGCTGTCAAAGAAACATTAACTCATAGCTGACCCTTCATTGGAATTAGTGAGCCTGTAAATCACATGAGAAAACTACCCATCTTTTTTCTCTTGTAGCCTCTGTTGGATTTAAACTACCAGAGATTTATAGTCTTTGTGTGAGAAGCATCACTCCATTATGCCACCATAGTTTCTATATGCATATAAATTGTCATTAAAAGATTACATGCAATTTGTAGGTAGTAAAAATCTGAATTTATTATAAATTGGAATTTTGTTTAGAAATGTCCTTTGAAATACTTGTATCTTAAAAGTAACTTCTACTTTTAAGCCTAACTCTATTAAAAACTTTTCAATCAGCATGAAATCATTAATATGTCTGAAGATTAGATAATTTTTAGATGCCATTAAATTAAAAAAAATGAACATTGTCTTTTAAAGTTGCTGATCAATTATTCCATGTGTAATTCTAGAATGGCAAGAAGACGAATCATTCATATGGAAACAGTGTATATTTGAGCTGGAATAGGCTGAGAACTTTGGGTTTGATTGGGTTAGTGAAGAAAAAAACATACCTGCATACAAAACCCAGAAACGACAATCTTCAAATAAGTTAGCAATTTCCGTTGATTTTTCTGGTTGAAAAGCTTTAGTTGATGACCACAAATCAATTACAGTTAACTTATTTTTCCCTACTGTTCAAAGATTGGTCTTGAACAGCAAGGGGCTTGTTTTTATGAACAGAGGGTATCAGGAACAATTGGGAAAGTTACTCTCTCTGCAGGGATCATTGACAAATTGAAATAGAACAGGGATAAAAAAACACTACAGAAAATTCTGGATAGTTTATTGCAACAAACACACCATCACTTATCCAAAAGCATTTTAGAAGAAATCTATCTCAAATTCCATCTATTTCAATATATAT
>NW_006399784.1:2733098-2739736 GCF_000299155.1 Elephantulus edwardii | reverse complement strand
GCTTTAAAAATATTATAATGAACATTGAATAACATGACACATATAAGATGTCATAAACTAAATATTTGAAATTCAATTTGATTATTTCTGTATAACCAAAGTGACCACCCATCTAGGGAGTTCTGGTGGCATAGTGGTAAGAAGCTCTGCTGCAATCCTAAAGACACACACATCAAATTCACTAGCCACTCCATGGAAGAGAGATAAACAATCATTTCCTGTGCAATTTACTGCCTCTGAAAACCTTCTGGAGTGTCAGCTATAGGTTGGTTGACTCAGTAGCTTATAACAACAACAACAACAAACACTGATATGGCACTTTTCCACATTGCAGTTGCTTAAGCATTGCTGTGATGCTGGCAGTCATACAATCAGCATTTCAAGTATCTCCAGGGTCACACACCCACAAAAGACTAAACCATAGGACTTATAATACACTTCTGAAATAATATGGTCTCAAAATTCAGAAATAGCAAGTGGACTATTATATATTATTGGAAGAGAATATTTTCAATTTAAATAGAACTAAAAATATGATGAGGAACAACTGCATTCTTAAAGTGGAGTCTAATTTAATAATATAGATGGAATAAAGCTCTACGTCAATTGAAGAGTTTACTTATGTGTCAATTTTCAGGATTAAGAGAAACAGCATCAAGTATGTGTTAATTATTAGAACATGAAATGCATGAATTATGAATTTAGGAGGATTTGAACTAGTGAAAAATTAAAGAGAATGCATAAAGATTGATATCCTAGTGTGATGTTAAGAGTTTATTATTCAAAATGGTTTCCTTATTTATTAACTTACTTAGCCATGTAGATGAGTGAAAATATACTAATTGAGTGTTATCCTATCCACAAGGGGATTGGTTAGTCTCCCCATAAACTGAGCTGATTCCAGAGCAGAATTAGAGAATCTTACCCATTAGCAAAGAAGCAGCAAAATAATTATTGTGCTAGACAGAAGAAGGCCTACAAAAGCAGCAGCTGTAACAGCCACATCAGAAAACCAGAGAACAGATATGAGATAGAACATTGGTACTACTATGCCATGGAACTGGAGCATTTGTCCAAGATTGTTGAACTGTTGTAGGGTGAGTGGGAAGAGCCATAATTGAGAGGACCGAGAGTTTTCTAACACCGGGCTCAAGCCACAAGGCTTAAGGTTGAGATGCCTGTGAGCATATTTCAAAAGATGTCCTGACTGCATTCTCCTATTAACCTAGATTATAATTTTTTTTAGTGTTCACAAATTGGTTCTGTGTGGCTTATGGGCTACCATATAGAACTTTTGGCCCACTAAAGATCTAACATTGGTGTTGAAATTAGTAGAAAGAGATGTGGGAGTGTGGGGGACATTTCTGACATCATGATAATTGCTTTTATGTTGTTGATTCTGCTGATGGGTCAGTTCCCCATTATGAAGTTGGCAAAGGTCAGATAAGGTCATTATCAAGTGGCCCTTGCTCTTTAAATGCCTACGAATTAAGTTTAAACGAACTGGTTTCAGACATTTTGAAACAGACAATCATATAATGTACTATACTGGAAACAAAATCATTAAAGGAGTTGTGTTAGTGTCATATTTTTCTTTAAAAAGAAACTGTTAAGATCTATCATGAAACAGCTCTGTTTGTGATAGGATAATATCAATATATATTCAACTATTATCTGTTAATATGGTTATTATTCACATTTACACACCAATCACTAAAGCAAATGTTTTAGAAATTGAAGATTTCTACCAGCTTCTGTAGTCTGGATTCTTAATCAAGTAGTGTGAAATTACATGTTCAATTGCATGAAATTAAACATGTAATCAAGTTGCATTAATAAATTTGTATTAGAATGCAGAATTTAGACATCATCTCCCTCTTATGATTGTCCCACAGATTTTGATGTAGAAGACACAGATTTACTGTAAAAACATGTGTTTTAAGTTGAAGCAGCTTAAAACGTCACTTGAAGGGGTGCTAAGGCAATGGCTTGAAAAGCTATTTTGAAAAGCCAAAACACTTTTGCCACATGAGAAAGGAGTGAATGTAACAGGTGTAGGACAGTATGACTTCCACCTACTTCATAAAGGGAAAACAGTCCCATAAATAATATCCATAGCAGAAAGCAGGTAACCGCTAGGTCACACACCACACCCTTGTCCCCCCTCCCCCCTTTTACTTCTGCACCTATTTCCACCAATCTCTCAGATATTTATGGTTGACTCACATTTACTCAGAGCTGTGGTACCAAGAGTGAGGTTTATTAGGGAAATATGTTGGGGACAGGGAGAGGTTAAGATTATCTCATGATACAAATCCAGGTTTACACTAACAATCTCAAACCAGATTAACAGCAAAACATAATTTGTTCGTTTGTAAAATGTCTTTCAGTTTCAGTTCAGCAACACAAATTCAAGAAGCCTCTGGTTTCCTCAATCATCCACTAAGCTTTGCCTTAGAGCAGTTATAGGTCAGCTTCTCCTTCAAGCATATGGCAAAATCTTAACTGTGGCCAGCACAAGTGTAAGAAGCCTCAGGTCATACCTTGCCACAGTTTCTCCAAGTCAATGCCACAGTCTCTCCACTGCCATCATCAGGGTCTCCCTCTCAGCAAGGTTTCACTCTGGTCTGCTTCTCACAATATCCCAAGTCTCACTGCTCAGTGTGGGAAGCACACTCTCTTTCACTTGCTCTCTCATCACACAGCTGTTGATGATTTACAAGACCATCTGGCTGCAATTATGGTGCTTGAAGACCAGTGAGGGCTAATCACTAAAAAAGCCAAATTTAGTCTAACACCATAGCCCACCCTCTGAATTCTCTAGCCATTATTTCTCATTATCTAAAGGATAAGCCTTCTCCTTACCATCATCTATATTTAGGAAAATATGTAAGCCAGCTGCTTTTCTCTTTATGTCTGAATCTCTCCATTGTAAATAGCCAGTTTTTAATTTTCCCAGTCTTATCAAACCAGTATTCTGAGGAGACAAGTGTGTGAAGAATCTTTCATTACAGCTGAATCCACATGTATACACAAAAGTCCAGAGCAAAATATCATGTCACAGTAATCAACACTAGTTCACAGAATTTAACATCTTCATCCGGCTGAGTTATGATCAACACATCCCTAGCCACTTGTGGCTAGATCCAAATGGGCACCAGCTACAAACTCGTATTTCAACACTTCTTCCTGCATTTCAGAGTAAACGATTCCATTATTCAACATTAACCCCACACAAGCTAAGTCAGCACATCAGGTCTTTCCAGGACACACTGATCCAGAAACCAGAAAACTTTCTTCATTTATCTATTCATCATGCTAGGTGGATAGTACTGAAGGAACAAGTGCACACTCAGCCCATCCCTTCATTACTGCATATCTCTCACTTCTACTCATCAAGTGGTCTCTGGCAGTCATCACACATTGAACATACTCACCAGCTTCCTTTAGTTTTAAAGTCCTGGAAAGGGAGTCCTGATGCTTCCTCTTTCGTCTCATTAAGTACACCTACATGGTCTTTACTCATGACTCCGTTTCAATGCAAAAGTCTCTTTTTTCCTATTTGTCTTCTTTCATATATGACTCTCCAGAGTACTGGATGAGCTTAATCTTTCTTAGGCTAAGCTTCAAACCCTGTACAAAATTTTACTACTTATAAGTACTTTTTAAGGTAAATTACCCCTTTTTGAAAACCCAGTTAATACACAACAAGCGTACATTTTCTTCCAATTAAAATATGGCCCATAAAAATCCTTAATTTTACAATATATCTCACCATAATAGTACGGCATATAAAGGGAGGAAAAGCATCATATACAGACTTATAAAGAAATTTGTCTTCACTGTGAATATATCTATAGATTCATCTTCACTCATTTTCATATTCTTTTATCTCAGGCCATAAAGCTGCTTCTCAGCTTTTCTTTCCACCTTAATAATACTAAAAGTAACCTTTTAGGGTTTCTCCTCCACTTCATAGAAACAAATAATAACCACTTTAATCTGTATCTTCCCAAGGCCCAAATTTACAAAACTAAATCATATTTCTACGAGTTTGGAACAATGAATCCCACTTCTGGTACCAATTATGAAAGGAGTAGATGCAGGCTTGGGACAGCAGAATCTGACTTCTGCCTGTCTTATAAAGGGGAACTGACCTTAGCAGTAACATCCATCCACAGCAGCAAGCAAGTAGTTGTTAGGTCAGAATGCCACCTCGCCATGCTCTTGTACCTATTTCCGCCAATTACTGGGCTTGATAATTGTTGTTTACTCACAGAATTAACTCACAGCTGTGGTATCAAGAATAGAGTTTATTAGGGAAATAGATTGGGCAGTGGGAGGGGCAAAGACTATCTGACAATACAAATCCAGGTTTCGACCAGCAAGTCCAAACCAGATTAACAGCAAAACATAATTCCTTAAATAGTAAACTTCCCGATTTCAGTTGACAACACATTCAATAAATCTCTGGTTTCCTCAATCATCCACCAAGGTTTGTCTCAGAGCATTTATAATTCAGCTTCTCTTTCAAGAATCTAGAAAGAACATCACAACTTTAACTGTAGCCAGCGCAAATACAAATACCCTCAGGTCACACCTTGCCATAATTTCTCCATAGCAATGTCAGAACCTCTCCACTATCACCACCAGAGACTTGCCAACAGTGTCCCTCTCAGCAAAATTTTGCTCGAGTCTGTCTCTCATAAGGGTCTTGTTCTAGTCTTTCTCAAGTCTTGCTGCTCAGTATGGAAAATAATCAATATCTCTCTCAAAAACGTGCTTCCCTCCGCTTAATCACACAGCTGTTCATGACTTGCAAGACCATGTGACTGCAGTTAAGGTCACTGGAGACCAGAGGGAGTTGAAGTAATGGCTGAAAAAACTTTTAGCTAACATGAGCAATCTCCTCCTGTGCAGTTTACTGCTTCTGAAAACCAACTGGAAGCTCAGTCATGAATTGGTTTCATTACAACAGTACATAACAATAATATTTACCATCTCAAATTTAGGTTTTAGGAAGCATCTCAAAATCAAATTTGATGCTTTAAACAATATTGACCAAAAGCCAAATATGTTGTGGAATTAACATTAGAACATCAGACATGAAGAAATAAAAATAGGATTAAATAATCAGGGGGTAGGGGAAACTAAAAATGTATCTCAGAAGAAACAAAACACTTCAATGGGTGATACTAGAACAAAAATATTACTATAATGACATTTATAAAAATCGAGCTACAGAACCAAAAGGGAAGGTGAAATTTAGCATTTCATAAGCCAAAAGAGCTTAAGAAAAATTACAAGCCACAAGTTGCAATAAAGAAAGTTTCTATGTGAAAAATATTGAATAATGCAGGTAGTGCCTAAGATGTTAGAAAGAATAACTTAGGAAAGAATACACAAACCATTGTACTAAAGAAAATAGGTAGTGATCACTCATTTCAGAGAATAGAATAGGATCTAATGATCCAGACAAGAAAAGTTCAAGCTCCATTGAAGGCAAAGTCAAAGATTAAATCTCCAGGAAAGAACAGAATTTCAGTTGAGATGTTTCAATAAATAAATAACTAACTAAATAATTACAGCATGCTACATGCTCCCTTGTCAATAATAAAGACAGATTACTAGCTGCCCAAGTGAGTGGGAAAGATCCCTTTTGGGGGAGTCAAACAAATCATAGAAGTCACAGAAAAATATTGAACAAAATATGGAAATTATAGAAAATAACAATGGCATTTATAGTAGAAATCTTTATGAAGGCAGCAAGAAATAACTGAAGCAGTCCGTGAATAAATAACTGCCATTAAACCAAACCAGATTCAAAATAGGACATGGATAAAGGAATGCCATTGCTGATATCAAAATAATTTTAGCTTCAAAGAAAATGCTGGAAAAATTTTACTGACAATGAAAAGGCATTTACGATGTAGGTCATAAGTGACTGTGGCTAAGATTTCAAAGAGTGGGAATTCCAGAACACTTAATTGTGCTCATGCAAATCTTTTTCATAACCAAGAAGCTGTCCTTGGAAAAAACGAAAGGATACTGTTGTTGTTGTTGTTGTTGTTATGTCCCATCGAGTTGCTTGCGAATCATAGTGACCCTATGTACAAAAGCCCTAAAAGCCATTCTGTCCTGTGCCAACCTCGCCATCTCAAACACACTCATTCCCACCACTCTACTCACAGAATCGATCCATCTCATCGAGGGTCTTTCTCTCCTGCGCTGTCCCTGCACTCTACCAAATATGATGTCCTTCTCCAAGGACCAGTCCCTCTGTGCAACATGCCCAAAGTATGTCAAGACGAAGCTTCAGAATCCTTGACTCCAGGGAGCATTTTGGCTTCACCTTCTCCAGGACAAATCTGTTTGTTCTCCTACCTGTCCATGGTATATTCAACATTCTTCTCCAGCATCACAGCTTCAAAGGCATCAATTCTCTATTCATTGTCCAACTCTCTGATGCATAGCATGTAAATGCAAAGTCCTTAGCCTCCAGCCTGATTTCAGTGCTCTTCAGTACTCTTGAGAGGTACCTCAGAGCTGACTTTCCCAATGCAAGTCATCTCCTGATCCTGGCTGCTGTTACCAAGAGTGTTGACTGTGGAGCCAAGTAAACTAAAACCGTTAACTAT
>NW_006399784.1:2730184-2732973 GCF_000299155.1 Elephantulus edwardii | reverse complement strand
AAGCACTTCAGGTCCTCCTCAGTTTCAGCAAGCAGGGTTGTGTCATCTGCATAACGCAGGTTGTTGATGACTCTTCCACCAATCCTGATGCCACATTCTCCTCGTACAGCCCAGCGTCTCGGATGACCTGTTATGCATACAGATTGAAAAGGTATGGAGACAACATACATCCCTGAAGGACCCATTTCTTGATTTTGAACCATCCAATGTCTCCCTTCTCTGTTTTGACAACTGCGTCTTGGTCCCAGTATACGTTTCGCATTAGCACAATCAAATGTTCTGGGATTCACCTTCTTAGAGGCAGCCACAGCTTGTTGTGATCCACACAGTCAAAAGCCTTTGCATAGCCAATGGAGCACAGATAGACATTCTTCTGGTATTCTCTGCTTTCTCCTTAAATCCATCTAACATTAGCTATAATATCCCTAGTACCATGACCTCTTCTAAATCTAGCCTGCATAGCTGGCAATTCTCTGTTGACATATAGTTCCAAATGTTTTTGGATAATTTTCAGCAGAATCTTGCTTGCATATGATATCAATGATATTGTTTGATAATTTCTGCACTCTGTTGGGTCACCTTTCTTTGGAATGGGAACAAATATTGATCTCTTCCAGTCATTTGGCCAGCTGCCCGTCCTCCAGATTTTCTGGCACAACTTAGTAAGCACATTCAGGGCAGTATCTGTTTGTTGAAATAAATCAATTGGTATGCTGTCAACTCTTGGAGCTTTGTTTTATGCCAATTCCTTCAGAGCAACTTGAACTTCGTCTTTCATCACTGTAGGCTTTTGCTCACATGTTATTTCATGAAATTCCTTTGTCAGCTAATTCCTTCTGATACAGTGACTCTGTGTACTCCTTCCATCTTCTTTTGATACTTCCTAGATCATTCAACATTCTACCCAAACTATCTTTAAGTATTGCCACATTTAAAATAAGGTTTGATTTATGTCAGGGTTACCTTCTAACCACGCCTATTCAATTATAGTATGAACAAATCTGAAAATCTAGGCTAGATGAAAATAAAGATGAATGTAACATAAGGACTGTGGAAAGACTGATTATCAACTTGTGATATGCAGATGGCACAACACTGCTTACAAAGAATGTAGAAGATTTAAAGAACTTGTTGACAAAATTAAATTCATATCTTAAGTATGAATTTCACCTCATAAGGTGAACCTGATGGCTTAGAGGTATGGGACTGTGCTACCATTGCAAAGGCTTATGTTTGAAATCTACAAGCTCCTCTGCTGGAGAAAGGTGGACATCTCTTGCCCTGTGATTTATTGTCTCTGAAAATCCACAGGAGGGTCATCTATGGGTTAATCCCAACTGGACCACATACAACCACATATGCATGTAGATAGATACTGGACAATTGGTAAGGAAAATGAAAGAATTGGTGTCTTGAAATTTTGGTGTTTGTTAAGAGTAAAGCATATAACATGATCAGTAAAAGAACAAACAGTATTGGGAAAAGTATAATAAAAATACTTCTTATAAATGGGGATGATATTTCATTTCAGCTTTGATATTTGTTCAGTAGAGATCAGTTACGGGGGAAAGACATGATTCTTGGTGAGCAGAGGGTTCAATAGGAAGACTCCCATTGAGATAAATTGATAGTTGCAAAACAACAAAAAAGGCATAATCACAGCAGAGATTAGGAGGATGGCTCAAGATAAGGCAATGTTATATTGTGCATACAATTGTTATGACATGGGGCAATCTTTGTTTTCAGTTAACAATAGAAAATTGTATAGAAAAAACTATTCAGGATTAGATTTACATCTGAAATCAATAAACAAACTCTCAAATAGTTGAGTGTGTGGAGAGAAAAAAAGTAAGTAATATTAGTGTTTAAATAATCACTGTCTTTATTATTCAAAGTTGAGCTTTGTGTTAAAAATTTTACATATCTGAATCTCAGTAATTTAAAATGCTATTGTTGTTAGGTGTTGTCAACTATGACTCATAGTAACCCAATGAACAAAAGATCTGAACCATTCTATCCTGCACCACCATCACATTTCTTGACACACAAGAGCGCCTTGTAATAGTCACTGTTTACTCACATTGTTGAGGATCTTCCCCTCCTTCACGGACCCTCCACCCCTGTCATCATCAAGTTCTTCTCCAAGGAATAACACCTTCTAGCAATTTACTCGATGTAGGTAAAGCCTCATCATTCTTGCCTTCAGATGTTCTTCTTGAACTTCACAGCTCAGAAGTGCCAATTACTTTTTTGTCATCCTTAGTCATTATCCACTCTCAGACACATAGCTAGCAAATGGAAAGACCATGGCCTGAATCAGATACATCTTAGTCCTCAAATTGACATAATTACTCCTCAATAATTGTGAAAGTTCCCTAACTGCTTATTTTCCCAGTGTAATGCATCACCTTTTCAACCTCTATGCAGAACAGATTATCTGGGAGGCTGGGCTCTATGAGGAGAAATGTGGGGTCAAGATTGGTGGACGATCTAACAACAATCTGTGTTATGCAGATGACACAACCCTGCTTCCTGAAACTGAGGAGGACCTGAAGTACCTGCTGCAGAGGGTCAAGGACTGCAGCCTACAATACAGACTGAGGCTCAATGTCAAGAAGACAAAGATTCTCACCACTGGACCAATTGGCAGCATCAGGATGGATGGTGAAGAGACTGAGATTGTTTACAGCTTTAGTCTGCTTGGCTGCACAGTCAACACTCTTGGCACCAGTAGCCAGGATTTTAAAAGGTGCATTGCGATGGGAAAGTCTGTTCTTAGGGACCTCTCT
>NW_006399784.1:2719919-2729804 GCF_000299155.1 Elephantulus edwardii | reverse complement strand
TTCAGTGACTGGGATAATCGGGATGGGAGTGTCAGAGACAGTGCGATTGGCCCAGAACAGAGCGGAGTTTAGGGCTGTTGTACATAGGGTCACTAAGAGTCACAAGCAACTCGACAGCACATAACAACAACAACAACGCATCTCTTTATTTTCTGTTAGTACCAAGTGTGTTAATTGTGGATCCAAGCAAGATGAAGCTGTTGAGAGTGTTAATCTCTTCTCCACCCATCATGACATTGCCTATTGGTCCAGTTGTAATAATATTTAGGGGTTTTTTACACTGAACCACAATTCATACCAAATGCTGCATTCCTTGATTTTCTGCAATGAGTACTTCTAGCCATCCTCACTTTCAGCAGCTAAAGTTGTGTTATCTGTGTAATGCAGGTCATTGATGAGTCTCCTTCCAATTCTGATGCCACATTCCTCATCATAGAGTCAAGCTTCTCAGATAATTTGCTCAGCATAGAGATTGAATAGTTATGGAGAGATAATACAACCCTGACACTCTCCTTTCTGAATTTTAAACCATTCATTGTTCCCCTACTCTGTTTTCACAACAGCCTCCTGGTCCAGGTGTAGGTTCGACACGAACACAATTAAGAGACTGTTTATTATTGACTGGGAATCAGATTGACTACATCTGTGGAAGGAATCACTGGAGAAGCTCCATATCAGCAACTGAAACCAGGCTAGGTGTGGATATATCTGTCTGGGTGGTGGTTCTGATTTCTTTAGGGTATATTTTCAATAGTGTAACATCTGGGTCAACTATTATTTTTATTTCCTGCTTTTTGCGAAAACTCTGAACCACCTTCATAGCGGTTGTACTGTTTTACATTCCCATCAGCAGTGAGTAAGTATGTCAATCTCTATGCAATCACTCCAGCATTTGTTGTTTGTTGCCCTGTTGAATGTTGCTATTGTTGCTGTTTTGAGAGAATACCTCACAGTTGTTTTGATTTGCATCTCATAGATGGCTAGGGACTTTGAACACTTCTTTATGTGTTTTTTGCCATCTTAATTTTGTCTTTGGTGAAGTATTTATTCATATCATGTGCCCATTTTGTGACTGGGTTGTTTATCTTTTTCTTATTAAGGTGCTGGAATATTCTATAAATTCTATCAGTTCTGCCATAGCCAATTTCCACTCTGCTCCCCACACCCAACCCCTGGCCAGTCTGTGGATTTCCATTTTAACCTGCTGGTAAAGTTGGGTTTTGTTGTTGTTGTTTGTTTGTTTGTTTTTCTTTGGATTTTTTTTTATGTGCATAGGGATTTGATTTTTAGAAGATCCCAAATACCTATTTTATTCTCCACTGGTTGTAAGTTCTTCATTATGTTTGTAAATCTGTTCATGCTTTAGTTTAGGGCTTTGAAAGTTGTCTCTAGTTTTTCTCTGATGACTTTGTTTTTATTCATAGGTTCCTGGTTACTTTGAGATTTTTTTGTGTGTATAGTGTGAGGTGTGGGTCTTGCTTAAGTTTTCTGAAGATGGTTTTATTTTTTTCCCCAGCTCCAATTGTTAAAGAGTCTTCCATTTCCCCATTTGATGTTTAATTAACAATGGTGAATAGAAGAAAACACCTCAATTTCCTATCAACAAATGAATAGGTAGAAAAATTTTGATACGATCATGTAAGGAATACTACATAGCATTGAAAAACAGAGAGCCTGTAAAACAGTGCATAACATGTGTTGGTCTGGAAGACATTATGCTGAGTGAAATATCTCAGTTACAAAAAAGACAAATGTGTAATAACACTCCTGTTATAATACTGCACAGGGGGTGGTAGAGAGAACAGGAAGAAACTGGGTAGATAAAGAACACTGTACTGAAACAGACGAGGAGTATTGTCTGAATGGAATGCCTGCTAGGCATTACACGTATATTAATTAACAATCTTGAAGAAGAAATGAAAAGGGGGGAGGGAAAGGAGGAGGAGAAAGGGAAATGAGTAACGATGAATAAATGAAACTCAACTTTTTTTAATGGATACTTTAATGGGAGTTTATAGAGAACTTGGATTTCCATTCATTCATTGTTGCACATTTTCTTCTCTGTCTAGTCTTCCTCCTAGTTCACATTTATCTTTGGGGGGAAAAATAAATAATTGTTCTACAGTCATCACCACCCCCCCCCCAGTGCACTTTACTATGCAGCTCTTATTCTGGACTCTTGTCATGACAATAATGCCTAATCATATATTCTCTTATACAGTTCTCTCCTTTGTCTGGTTCAATATTTTGTATTATTTATCCCTTCTTTGCTTAGTTTCCCCTACAACCCCCATGTCAGTCCTGTTTTATAACAGTGACGCTATGCAGTATGTATGTATGTATGTATGTATTTATTTATTAATTTATTTTTGGTGACTGAGATATTTCACTCAGCATAATGTCCTCCATGTTCACCCAGAGTTCTTTGTTTTTTTAATGCTATATAATATTCCAGTGAAAAATGGTGCAACCCCTGTGGAAAGTGGTATGGCGCTTTCTCAAAAAGTTGCAAATAGAGATACCATTTGACCCAGCAATTCCACTACTGGGAATATACCCTGAAGAAACCATAGCTGACATCCAAGCAGATATATGCACACCCATGTTTATTGCAGTTTTGTTCACAATAGCAAGGAGTTGGAAACAACCTAAGTGCCCATCAACAAATGAAAGGCTAGAGAAGCTGTGGTATATTCACACAATGGAATACTATGCTGCATTGAAAAACAAGGAACTCATGCAATATTATTCAAAATGGTTGACTCTGGAGAACATTATGCTGAGTGAAATATCCCAGTCACAAAAGGACAAATATTACATGATGCCACTGTTGTAGAATGGGACTGTCCTTGGGGCTGGGGAGAGACTGAGTAAGATGGGTTCAATAATGTGTACTGCACTGAAACAGAGGAGGGAGAGAACCGTTTAAAAGAGAGATGTAACTGGGTATTTCTGTCATCACAGGAGACTAGAGCGAGGGCTGCATGGTGGAGGGGACCTGGGGGAGGGTTTGTAAAACAATGAAAGAATCTTTTCTTTTACTTTTCCATAATTTTTGACTCATGTACTTTTAACTTGTTAGTTAAATTTGTGTCTTCTAAGTTGCAACAACCTCATGATACATCTTCAAGGATATGAACATGTATGGCTAAGCACAATTAATAACAGTGCATCTAAATTCCAAAATCAATCTCCATAATAGTCTATGTGTTTCCTACTGCCAAAGGGGCCCTTTAGAGTAGTGAGAGAAGATCTTCACCCTGAAACCCACAGGAAGTAGCTAGAGAATACGCCATCCCCTTTTCCTTATGAATCAGGGTGAAGTCTCTCTCAGGGAGGAGTGATAGGGAATGGCAAAGGACACACTGACAAAGGAGATTAATCAGAACTGGCTTTGACAAGCACTGTGGCAATTGGATAATTAAAACAGACATTCGGAGGGTGGGGGAAGAAGAACAAACTGGGGAGGAGGGTAGAGAGAATGGTGCAGCAATGAAGGAATGAAAACCCAAAATCCTTGTAAATGTTCATTAAAACTAATGAAATTTAATAATTAAAAAAATAATATTCCATTGTGTGAATATACAACAGATTATCTATCCATTCTTTTGTTGATGGGCACTTGGATTGTTTCCAACTCTTTGCTATTGTGAACAAACCATGAATAAGCATGGATGTGCATAGATTTGCTTGGGTGGAAGTTCTGGTGTCTTTAGGATTTATTCCCAATAGAGGAATTTTGGAGTGAAATGGTATTTCTATTTCCAACTTTCTGAGAAAACACCATACTGCCTCCCATTGTGCTTACACCATTTTACACTCCCCCAACAGTGAAAATTTCATTGCAATTATAATTAAAACAAAGAAAATATCCAACACAATTGCTGAATTTGGAACAGAGCATCAAACTCATATGCAAGTTCAAATTGAGACTAAAGATGATTAAAACAATTCCAAAGGAACCAACACATGACTTTGAGTCTATCCCACCTTGTCTAAAGTGGAGAAAACGTGTCATGAGGGCACAGAACCATGAGTGTCTCTCTGTAAGTGCCAGAAGGAATAAGGATAGCACAGCCCCTCGCTGCTCCAGAGCAGAAATCAGATAAAGAGCTTGTATCCCAACTACATGGTCCCTCTAGAGCCACACCGATAGCAAGGCATTTGTTTGTTTATTATTGACTCACAGTTGTGGTACTGAGAATGGGGTTTATTAGGGAAGTAAGTTGGAGAAAAGAGGAGGAAAAGAATATCACCCAATACAAGCCCAGGTTTTAGCCTAAGTTCAAAGGCACAATTCCTTGATTAGTCCAGGGTGTACTTTTAGTTCACCAGTCAAATCTAAATCATCTAGCGAGGTTTGCCTTCAATAATTCAGCTTCTTCAAGCATCTGGCAAAAACAACTAAAATCCTATAACTGTGGCCTTTATCTCAGGGCTACTCTGCTTACACTTTTCCACAATTTCTACAAAGCAATGCTAATCGCTCCACCACCAGGGACTCACTCTAGTTTCCTCAAGATTTGCAGCTACAAGTGTTACTTGTCTCAAGTCTCTTCATCTCATTAAGTTCTAATCAAAATACCCTCATTCATCTGTTGCTAGTTCCAAACGAGCATCAGCCTACAACTCAGGAGTCCACACATCTTTCCTGTTTTTGACTGGCTAGCCATCTTACTCAACTTTAGCACAACATGGGCTAAACTGCTCCACAAACCAGTAACCCTTCTTCGTTTATCCATTTATCATGCGAGGTGAACAGTGTTGAAGAAACAAGTCCAAACTTACCCTATCTCTTCATTATTGTGTATCTCCCACTTTCATTCATCAAGTGGACTCAGACAATCATCGTGAAAGTACTTGCCAGCTTCCTTTAATGTAAAAGTTCTGGAAAGGGAGTTCTAATTCTTCCTCCTGCCTCTCATCAAGTAGATCCAGGTGATCCCCACAAGTTAAGCATACTCGTCAATTTTTTCTTGCCTCAGTTTCATTGCAAGTCTGTTTGTTTGCTGCTTGTGTGCTTTTAAAAGCAATTCTCCTTTGAGTACTGGGTCCCCACCCATTACTTAATCTTAGGCTAAGCTCCACACTCTGTTTCAAATGCTACTACTATAAGCATTCTTTCAGGACAAATTAATTCCCTTTTTTGAGTATCCAATTACTATCCAATGGGCTTATATTTATCTCTAATTACAATGTGTCCCAATTATCTTTCCTCCTTAGTAACAAAAGTGTCCCTTTTGGTTTCCTCTCCAACTTCATAGAAATAAATAGTAACTATTTTTAACTGTACATCATCCCATACCCCACATTCACAAACCAAACTGTAGGTCTTTGAGTCTGAACCAGCAAATCTAACGCTTTCTAATACCAAATGTCTAAAGAGCAAAAAACAGGGACATGAGAATCTCTCTGTAAGGGCCAGTTGTTTGTGTTGATATTGTCAGAACCAACCCATAGCTACTCTCCTTTGGTTTTTCAGAGGCAGTTAGTTTCACTGGAGGAGATTGTCCATCCTTCTCCCACAGAGCAGCTGATGGTTTTGAACCTGTGCCTGCAGGATTACATTGCAGACACTTGCCACTAGGAGTGAGAATAATTTAGTCACTCACCACCTCAGAGCAGAAATAAGATGAAGAGCCCATAGCCCAGCCCCATGGTGCTCTAGAACCATACTAGAAGCAAATTCAAGTTTTCTATATCATTCCAATTTTAGTATCCATACTGCTGGATTGAAAAAGTTCATTTATTCATCAGTGATTCATGGACTAACAGTTGTGGTACTAGGAATAATTTTATTAGGAAAGTAAGTCTGAGAGTTGGGGAGGCAAAAAAAATATCATCTAATACAAGCCAAGGTTTTTAGCACAAGTTTCAAGACATAATTCCTCAATTAGTCTAGGCTCTGGTTTCAGGTCAGCAGTTAAATCCAAATGCTTTAGCAAGAGTTGCCTCAAAGCAGTTATAAGTCAGCCTCTCCTTCAAGCATCTGGCAAGAGCAGCAAAATCCTAATTCATCATCATCTATTTTTAGAGACATATGTCAACCATTTGCTTTATTCTTTATGTCATAATTTCCTCATCTTAGATAGCCAGTTTTTAATTTTCCCAGTCATATCAAACCAGTACTCTGAGGAAATAAGCCTGTCTTTTTCTCCAAAGATTCTTTTATTACAGTTGAATCACATCTATAAGCAAGAGTCTAGTCCAGAGCAAATCATCTAGTCAGAGCAATTTATACTAGCTCTCAGAATGAGACATCTTCTCTTCATTCTCAGTGGGGAAAAAACCCAAAGAACCAAACCTAAAAAAACAACAAGATTTATGACAGCAATATTTGAGGGAGACTGTGGTAACGGTAGTGGAGAGACTGTGTCATGGCTGTGGATAAGCCATGGTAAGGTGTAAGCAGAGGAGCTGTGAGATAAAGGCCACAACTAGAGGCTTTTTCTATTTTTGCCAGATTTTTTAAGAAAATGCTGACTTATATAACTACTCTGAGGCAAACACTGCAGGATGATTTGGATTTGATTACTGAACTGAAACCAGAGCCTGGATTAATTGAGAAATTGTGCCTTGGAACAAAGGCTAAAACCTGGACTTGTTTTGGATGATAGTCTTTGCCTCACTCACTCTCCAACTTACTTTCCTAATAAACCCCATTCCAAGTACCACAACTGTGAGTCAGCAATGAATAAACAAATCTCTTGCTGCTGATTTGGGTCTAGAGAAAGCATGTGGCTACAGGCTCTATATATGTTTTATGCTCTGGGGAGGTTAAAGGGCTATGTTATTCTTACTTTCTCTGGCCTTTTAACAGATACACTTATAATGATGTGCCCTCATATATCATTTTCTCCTTTTCAGACAAACCTGGATTAAATAGTCATTTTAAGAGTAGGTTTCTTATAGGTGCAAGGTCATTATTACAAAACAGAAGGATAACCAGTAAGATATCTGAAAAGGGATAGGGAGGAGGCAGGAGGTTGAGGGTGGGGAAGGGGCAAAATCACGGTGTCATAGAGTTTGATGAATAGACAGAGGGGTGGAAAAAGTCCATTAATGAAACACAATTTTAAAAAATAATAACAAGTTTGAAGATTGAACACCAATAAGCGACGACAATATGAGTTGTGGAATTATATCAAGGTTATCATTCATGAAGAAAGTAAAAAGACACTGTAAAGAGAGAATGAAAAAGAAAAATAGAAGGGGAGATTATAGAATAAACACTGAAAATTGCATTAGAGTGTCAAGAAGTCCAAGTAAAGGAAATAAATGTTGAAGCAAAAGCGCTGAACTGATGATTTCAAAGAGCAGCTCAAGAAGACAACATAATTATAATGGAATATTCAGAGATCTAGAATTAGAGAATAAAAAGGGAAAAATGCCTTAGCATTTCTTAAACTGAAAGAACTGAAAATCAAGCTCAAACCTTTGGTTGCTAAATTAAGAGATACTATGGGCAAAATATTGAACGATCCAGAAAGCAACAAAAGAAGATAAAAAGAATATACAGATTAGTGCACAAAAAAAAGTTGGTTGACTTTGAAAAAATGTTAGGAAGTACCATATAATTAAGAGACAACAGTAATGAAGGAAGAAGTTTAAGCTAAAATGGAGGAACTGGCAAAAAATAAAATGCCAGGAATCAATGAGATACCAATTGACATATTTCAAATAACAGATACAGCCTTGCAAGTGTTCACTAGTCTACTCTAGGAAATTTGGAGAACAACTGCCTGGCCAAGTGACTGGAAGAGATTGATATATGCTCCCATTCCCAAGAAATGTGATAAAACAGAATGTAGAAATTATTAAACAATACTATCAATATCACCTGCAAACAAAATACTGCTGAAGATCACTTAAAAATGGCTAGAAGTTCAATGATAGAAGTTTAAGCTTGGCTTAGAAGAGTTTGTGTGGCCAGAGACATAATTTTTCAGAGCAGATTGATCCTGACTGAAAGGAAAGAAAACCAGAAAATGTATATTTGTGCTTTATTGACTATACAAAGGCATTTAGCAGTGTGGATCATAACAAATTATACTTAACAATGAGAAGAAAATGAATCCTGGAAGACATAATTGTGCTAGTGTGAAACTTATACTTAGACCTAGAGGTTACTGTTCAAACAAAGCAAGGGAACACTGGGTGATTTAAAGTTAAGAAAGGTATGTATCAAAGTTGTATCCTTTCTACATACTTACTTAATCAATATACTGAACAAATATTTGAGAAACTAGATTATCTGAAGAAGAATCTGGCATTAGGATTGGAGGACGATTCATCATGCAGATGACATAACCTTACTTGCTGAAAGTGAGGGGGACTTGAAGTGCCTGCTTCAGAAAATCAAACAGTATAACCTTCACTTGGATTGCATCTATATGTCAAAAACCAAAAATTCTCACCACTAGACAGATAGTCAATACCATAATAGATGGAGAAAAGATTAAAACTGTCAATGACTTCCTCTGTGGGGAAACCTGCAGTCATGGATATTCTTAAAGTACTGAGGAACAATGATGTTATTTTGAGGACTAAGAAATTCATGATTCAGGCCATGTTATTTTCAATCACTTGTGATCAGCATTTGAGAGCTGGGTAATGAATAAGGATGACAGAATAATGGATGCCTTTGAACTGTGGTGTTGGAGAAGAGTACTGAATGGACTGCCGAAAGGACAGATATGTCTTAGAGAAAGTGCACACACTATTCATTTGAGGCAAAGATGATGAAGCTTTGGACATGTGACTATTCTCTGGAGAGGGACATTATGCTTGAAAAGGTGGAAGGTGAGAGAAATGAGAGGAAGATTCTCAACCAATTGTATTGACAGTGACATATGTGTCAGAGGTTTGTGAGAATGGCACAGGATAGGACAAAGATCAATCAGGTCTGTTATTCATAGGGTCATATTATTTATGAGTCATAATTGAACTCAAGGGCACCTCAAACAACAGGAAGCTCTAGTGACCTCGGCAGTGCTAAGGAGTTGTGCTGCCAACTCAAAGACTCAGTTTGACTCTACTATCAGCTTTGCAGGTGAAATATAGCTACCCTTTAACTGTGTGGGTAAAGCCTCTAAAAAGCGCTGGAGAATCTGCAGTGAGTAACTTCCAATTTGACAGGACTTAGCCACAACAACATATAGCAGATACATAATTTGTGTAATATTGTGATTATAAGGATGAAGTACATTTTTCTTCATTATATTAACTGATAAAATACACTTTAAAAATGAAACTACTAAGGAAATTTAACAAACGGAATGAATTTCACAAGTCCTTTTAATACTATCATGTGAATGTAAAACAAAACAGAAATCAGACCTCAAAATGTTTTTCTTTTTTTTTATATTTAAGACATTATATTTCCCATGATGAGTATGATTAGGAAATAAATATTTAAAATGTTCATAAATTTAGTACATATTAATTTATTGTATAAAATAATACAGGGCACTCATTAATATGTAAACACATTTGGTTCTTTTTAAAAATACTTATCATCAATTCCTGTCAATGAGCCAATTCCAAGTCATCATCATTATAATGCTTTTAGAACAAAGTAGAAATACCCTAGTTTCACATGCTGTAATATTTATGGAATTAGATTGTTTTGTCTTTTTCCTGCAGAGCTGCAGCAGGCCGACCGCAGCAGCAGGCTAGCCGTTTAAGATCATGGACGTCATTGCACATGCGCGGTCCGCACTTGCACGCCGCCATTACAAGATGGCGCTGACACCTCACTTCCTCATTGACTTACTAACGCACAAACAACACCATTTATGGCTGCAATATTGCTATTGGTCCATTGGACCTAGTTTAGAAAGACTTCAATACCAATGAGATTCTAAGACGTAAGAGCAGGAGGCG
>NW_006399784.1:2714823-2717795 GCF_000299155.1 Elephantulus edwardii | reverse complement strand
ACCAATGAGATTCTAAGACGTAAGAGCAGGAGGCGTGGAACCGAGAGGGATATAAGCAAGTGCCGGGAAAGAAGAAGGGGCCATTTCGCCATTTTCTTTTGTTCAATAAAGCTTCTGCAACGAATCCTATTTGTCTGAGTCTTCTTCGGCTGCTGGCGGCGAAGTTGCACTCGGCACAGAGCATCTTGAGGTTCTGGCTACCGACACTGAATTTAATAGCTGAGTATATCAGCCTCTGTTCCATCTAGGAAAATTGTTTAGAGACATATAGATGAGTTGAAAATTTAGACATTTTTGTAACTTTTTAAAGTAAGGTTTCCTAAACTTATTAAAAAAGAGTATTTCAAACCACCTCCCCAGCAAAGAAAAAGATAAATTGCTTCAAAAATTTATAAATACCCACTCACTGGCCATGTGTTCCTATTGTTGTCGCTATATACTTTTGAGTCAGAACTGATTCATAGGTGCAAGTCCAGCAGACTCTCATAGACTGTAAATAGCATGAATAGAGACTGACCATCTTTCTTTTTGGAACAATTTGAACCACATGTTTTTGGGTTGGCAACACAACTCCTTACCATACGACCACCAGAACTCTCAAATATTTGAGGTCTTCAAGTAAAATTATTTAGTAAAATAAAATTTATATCACTGGAATAAAAATGTTAGTGCACAAAAATGTACCTATAATATTAAATTGCAGGAATTTACTCATCGTTGTTACCTTTATGTGCCTTTGAGTTAAGTATGACTTATAACAACCCTATGAACAACATATTTGAACCCTGCCCTATCATGAAACAACGTATAAGCAAGAGACTGTGGTGATGAAGGAAGATGTTCAAGCTGCTCTGAAAGAATTGGGAAAAAAGTTCCCAGTAATTGATTGCACACCAATTGACATATTTCGACAAACAGGTGCTGCCCTGGATGCATTCACCAAGATGTACCCAGAAATGTGGAGGACAACCACCTGGCCTACTGACTGGAAGAGATCGATATTTGTTCCCATTCCAAAGAAAGGTGATCCAACAGAGTGTGGAAATTATTTGACAGTATCACTGATATCACATGCAAGTCAGAATCTGCTGAAGATTATACAAAACCGACCGGAACAGCACATCACTGAACTATTTGAAGTACAGGCTGGGTTTAGAAGAGGTTATAGCGCTAGGGTTATTTTAACTAATGTCAGATGGATCTTGGCTAGTACCAGAGTAATGTCTTTTTGTGTTTCATTGACTATGCAAAAGCATTTGACTGTGTAGATCACAACAAATGGTGGCTGACTCTGAGAAGAATGGGAATCCCAGAACACTTGATTGTGCTAATGCAAACTTAAACTTGGACCAGGAGGCAGTCATCAGAACAAAGTAAGGAAACACTGGATGGTTAAAAATTGGAAAGGGTATGCACCAAGGATATGTTCTATCTCCATGTCTTTTCAATCTATATGGAACAGATTATCTGGGAAGCAGGGATCTATAAGGAGAAATGTGGCATTAAGTTTGGAGGTAGACTCATCGACAAACTGCATCATGCAGAGGACACAACCCTGCTTGCTGAAACTGAGGAGGACCTGAAGTGCTTGCTGAAGAAGGTCAAGGACTGCAGCCTTCAATATGGACTGAAGCTCAACACCAAGAAAACAAAGATTCTCACCACTGGGCCAATTGGCAGCATCATGATAGATGGTGATGGGATTCAAACTGTTAACAGCTTCAGTTAGCTTGGCTCTACAATCAACACTCTTAATACCAGTAGCCAGGACGTTAAAAGACAAATTACATTGGGAAAGTTGCTATCAGAGACCTCTCCAAAGTACTGAAGAGCAGTGATGTCAGTCTGGAGGCTAAGGTGTGCCTGATATAAGCCATGGTCTTTGCAAATACTTTCTATGCATCGGAAAGCTGGACAATCACTAGGAATAATAGAAGGAGAAATGATGCCTTTGACCTGTGGTGCTGAAGAAGAATATGGACTTCTGGGGGAAAAAAACCAATTTTGTCCTGGAGAGGGTGAAGTCAGGCTGCTCCTTGGAGGCACTGATTCTGAAGTTTCAATTGACATGTTTTGGATGAGTTGAAGGTGAGATCAGTCCTTGGAGAGGGATGTCATGCTTGGAAGTGTGGAGGGACAGTGCAGGAGAGGGGGACCCTCGATGAAATGGATTGATTCAGTGACTGGGGTAATGGGAATAAGTGTGTTGGAGACAATAAGATTGGCACAGGATAGAGCAGGGTTTAGGGCTGTTGTACATACGGTCACTATGAGTCTCAAGTGACATGACCGCACGTAACAACAACAACAACTATCCTGTGTCATCTACATCATCTCTGATATATTTAAGCTCCTTTTTATACTGTGTCAATCTATCTTGTTGAAAGTCTTCTTTCAGTGGTCCTCCACTTTTCAGTACGATTTTTTTTCTCTCAAAAAAAGGAAGGCCCTTCTTAACAACATGCTTAAAGTATGTGAAATGAATCTTTGTCATCCTTACATCTAAGAAACATTCTCATTGCACTTTCTCCAAATTATACTTGTTATGCTGTCAGAAACCATGGTATATTTAGTAGTTTTCTCCAACACCAAAGCTTAAAGGCATTGGTTAACTTAAGTAATTTAAAAGATGATAAATTAAATCAGGTGCATCTTACTCTTTAAACGGATTTCATAGCTCCTTAGCATTTTGAAGAGGTCTTTGATGGCAGATATTTGAAACTTAACACATCTCTCGATTTCTTCATTGCTGGTACCAAGGATGTTGACTGTGGATCTACAACCAAAATCAAATTTCAAACTCCAATATTTTCTCCAATCTGCATTATGCAGATGATACAACCCTGCTTGCTGAAACTGAAGAGGACCTGAAGCACATGCTGCAGAGGGTCAAGGACTGCAGCCTACAATATGGATTGAGGCTTAATGTCAGGAAGACAAAGATTCTCACCACTGGACCAATTGGCAGCATC
>NW_006399784.1:2711852-2714328 GCF_000299155.1 Elephantulus edwardii | reverse complement strand
GATAATTGGGATGGGAGTGTCGGAGACAGTGTGATTGGCACAGGACAGAGCAGAGTTTAGGGCTGTTGTACACAGGGTCGCTATGAGTCGCAAGCGACTTGACAGCACATAACAACAACAACAACAACATCATGATGTAGCTTATTGGCCCAGTGTTGAGGAATAATGTTTTCTTGGTGTTAAAATGTAATTCACATTAAAAAAGTTATTTTCACCCCATGACAAAGTAAAGATGCCCTGTAATGTTTCACTGGCTTGTAAAGTTATTTGGAATCAGACTGTCTCATATTTCTTCTGCAAAGCAGCTTCAAGTTCTGGCCACTGAATTTAACAGTTAAGCTTTGGCTTAGTGGAAAGAAAGTTATTCTACCAAGCCAAAGGTGGGTGAATTTAATCCATGACCCTCAGGCCTGTTTTTGATTGTTTTTTCTCAAACATTCTTTTAGGTCTTAATAGTTCTGATCTGTCCACTTGTCATACAGAGGTAACTCGTGGTTGCTGTGAAGCTGAACACTGTGACACTGATGTGTCAAATGCGATAACGGTTATCCATGGAGCACAGTTTTTGGTGGAGGTCTCTGACAAAAACAAGCTTGGAAGCAGGAGAGGCATCCACTTCCAAAATAGCTTTCCTCCAGAAACCCTATGAACCTTGAGAAAGGCGGAATGTTATACCAATGTTTAGTCTTTCAATCATAGGGTTGCTATGGGTCGCCTATGACTTGATGGCACTTAAGATGAACAACAACCACCTAGAATGCTGGGAAGGGCAGTGGGTCGGCAAGGAAGAGGAAGAACCTCAACCAGGTGGTTTGACATGTTGACTGCTACAATGGAATCTTGTATGACAGTAGGTGTAAAGGTGACGTAGAATAGAACAGGGTTCTGATCTTTTGTTCATAGGTCACTTACTATGAGACATAGTGGACTCAATGACACCTCACTATAACAACCACCTAGAAATTTGGAAACTGTTTAGAGACACATAAGTGATTTAAAAACTTAGACATTTTTGCACATTATAAACATGTCCAAAGTTATGAAAATAGTAATATTTCAGTGAAACTGAACCCAAGAATGTAGTCTTTGATCTTTTGCAGCAGGAGTTTTGAGACCTCTTTACTTGCAGCAAGCAAGGATATGTAATCTGTAAAACACAGGTTGTTGAACAGTTTTCCTTCAATCCTGATATTACTTTTTTTTTCATGAAGTTAAATTATTCAAAGTGTTTGCTCAGCGTACAGATTGAACAGGTATGGAGAAATGATACAGACTTGACACATATTTCTTGATTTTAAACCATGCAGTGTTTTTGGTTTTGTAGAGGTTTCACGTAAGTTGAATTAATTGTTCTGGGATTCCCATTGTCTCAATATTACCCATGATATGTTATGGAATACATATTAAAAAGCCTTTGCATAGTGAAACACACTTAGACATTCTTCTGGTATTCTGTTCCTTGAGTCAATATTCATTTTATATCAACAGTAATATTCCTGGTTCCATGGCCTCTTCTAAACTCAGCTTGAAGTTTTGGCAGTTCTATGTAATCTACCTTTATCCAATTTTGGATACTCTTCAATAAGCGTTTACTTGTATGTGACATTAATAATATCATTTGATAATTTCCACATTATAATAGATCACTTTTCTTGGGAATGGTAACAAATATGGAACACTTCCATGTCTTTTGGCCAGTAGCTACCTTGCTGCCTTTCAATTTTCTTAGCAAGGACTGATGAACTCCTCCAGGACTGCCTCTCTTTACTTATACCTTTTGGTAAGGAAATGAGCTGTCAGCCAAAAGTTAGATGGTTTGAATTTACAAACTTCTCTGATGGGAGAAAGATTAGTAATCTCTTCCTGTGACATTAACTGCCTTAGAAAACTCACTGGAGGGTCAGCTATGGGTCAGTTCCAACTCAATAGTACAAAACAGCATAAAAAAGTTATGATTAGCAGATTAAAACAGTCAAATAGTTATACTTATGGACTGAATCCACATTTGTCTTGTGGCTTTGTACCTATTATTCTCACATTCTAACATAATTTTCTCTATTTTGAGAAAGTAATATGCTTATTTATGATTATCACATCTGCAATAAACTGTACCAAAAATCTGTTAATAAA
The DNA here is from genome assembly GCF_000299155.1 of Elephantulus edwardii. Lineage (NCBI taxonomy): Eukaryota > Metazoa > Chordata > Mammalia > Macroscelidea > Macroscelididae > Elephantulus > Elephantulus edwardii. The sequence continues at coordinate 2,712,198 of NW_006399784.1, read as the reverse complement.
ATTAGTTTGATAAGTTTTGAAATAATCATCATTTATAATTCTAGGAAAACGCAGATTTTTAAAATATACATGCAAATAAGACAGAAATGACAACTTGACATAAAGATGTCCCTCAGATATTTTTCCAGTGTTTGTATAAATTTTATCTTAACCCTATGTACAACTCTTGGCACCAGTAGCCAGGAAATCAAAAAACGTATTGCGATGGGAAAGTCTGCAGTTAGGGACCTTTCTAAAGTACTCAAGAGCAGCGGTGTCTCTCTGGAGACTAAGGTGCGCCTGATACAGGCCATGGTTTTTGCAATCACTTGTTATGCATCAGAGAGTTGGACAATGACTAGGGAGG
>NW_006399784.1:2698224-2711612 GCF_000299155.1 Elephantulus edwardii | reverse complement strand
TCAGAGGCAATGAGATTGGCACAGGATAGAGCACGGTTTAGGGCTGTTGTACATAGGGTCGCTATGAGTCGCAAACGACTCGACGGAACATAATAACAACAAGTACAAGATGAGATGATCTCTGATTTTTAGATCAAAGTAAATGTATAGCTGAATATTTAGTTATATAAATATTTATCCTTGTGGGACCAATTCAAACAAAATATTTTAATTTCTCTTATCCCCCACTCATCAAATTGTACACCCTAATGATTAATCGCCCCTTGCCCTGTACATCACATTCCTCTGCTTCTAACCTCTTCCACCCCTCCTGGATCCTTATACTCATTCTACAATAATGGTTTTATACAATATTATCCTTGTGGGACTGAGTTAGTTCATGCAGCATAATGTTTTCCAGTCCCTCCCAAGTTAGGTAATTTTTTTTTCAGCTCATTTTACTGAAGTCTTGTCTGACTTTATTTTTTAAAAATTTTATTTTATTAATTTTAATGAATATTTACATAGATTTTTGGATTTTCATTCATTCATTGTTGCATTTTTCTCCCTGCCCACCACTCTTTTACCCCCTCCAGTTCACTCTTCTTTTTGAAAGTAAAAGAAAAATTCCTTCATTGGTATACAATCCCCCTACCCTCCACCCCTAGTACACTCCACTATGCAATCTTCTTTCTGTACTCTTGTCGTAACCATAATACCCAATCATATACCGTTTTTAAACCGTTTACCAAGTTAGTTAATAATTTACAGAATTATTGCTCCTGTGTGTTGCATAGTACTTAATTGTGTGAATATACCATAATTTCTCAATCCCTTCATTTGTGGTTGGACATTTGGGCTGTTTCATGTTCTTGTGATTGTACAAATATCACTTTGTAGCTCAGTTCTCATATTCGCAGGGTATATTCCAACTAGTGGAGTAGCTGGGTCATATGGAATTTCTATGTTCAGCTTTCTGAGTAAGTGCCAAACTGCCTTCCATAATGGTTGCACCATTTTACAATCCTACCAGCAATGTAGAAGAATTTGTTTCTCATCACATCCTTTCCAACATCTATTACTTGTTTACTTGTTACTAGAGTGAGTTGGTACCTCACTGTGGTTTTGATTTACATCTATCTTATTGCTAGTGATTTGGAGCATTTCTTCTTGTGTCTGTTTGCCATTTGAATATCTTCCTCTGTGAAAATTCTTTCCATGTATTTTGCCCATTTTGTAATTTGATTATCAATCTTTTTCTTTGGAGGCCCAGGAGTATTCTGTAAACTTTCATTATAAGCTCTTGTCTGAGATGATATTACCAAATATTTGTTCCCAGTCTGTAGGTTTTCTTTTCACCCTGTTGGAAAAAATTTTTGACAAGCACGGGGATTTAACCTTTGGAAGGTCCTATGCATAAGTGTTACCTCTTTAGATTGTGCTTTTCTGGTTATATTCGACAGTCTCTTTACACTTTGGAATAGTGCTTCCGAGCTTGATCTCAATGTGTCTCTTATGAATGTTTTGGTTTGGGGCTTTACTCCCAGGTCTCTGATCCACCTTGAGTTGATTTTTCTGTACGGTGTGAGATGTGGATCCTGTTTGAGCTTTCTGCAGATAGCAGTCCAGTTTGGCCAGCAACATTTGTTGAAGCAGTTATCATTTCCTCATTTGATAGATTTGATTTCCTTGTCAAATATCAGTTGACGGTATATAGCTGGGTCTATTTCTGGGTTCCCAATTCTGTTCAATTGATCTGTGTGCCTGTCAAGGAGTGCTATGCCTCCAACCTCATTTTGGTTTCTCAGTAGTGTTTTGCTTGTTCAGGAATTCTTGCCTCTCCAAATAAATTTGATAATTTCCCTTTTAATTTTTTGAAAAATGAATTTGGTATCTGGATTGAGATTGCATTGAACATGTAGATTGTTTTTTGTAGGGTTGTCATTTTTACAATATTGAGCCTTTTGCATTTCTTTTGGTCTTTTATTGTGTTTTGTGGAAATTCTCTGTAGTTTTATTTGTATAGGTCTTCTGTACCTCTAGTTAGGTTCACTCCCATGTATCTCAGTTTGTGGTTGGCCATTACAAATGGTATTGCTTTTTTGATTTCCTTCTCTGAGTTCTCTTTATTATTAAAGAGTAATCCCTATTGATTTTTGGATATTTATTTTCTATGCTACCACTCTAAAAGGTTTTATAATTTTAAGATATGGCTAGTATTTTGGAAACTTATTACAATAAATAAGGAGACATGATGATGAAGTTGTTAAGCCTTGACTGTTTATTGAAAGGGTGGTTTTCAAAAGAACCAGCCACTCTGTAGAAGAATGCTCAATTTTCTTCTATAAACACTTAAAGACTTGGAAATTCTATGGGTAAGTCCTACTCAGTTCTGGATAGTCACTATGAGTCAGAATTAAAAACAGAGGATGGGCACTTTTACAGAATCAATGTCTGTTAAAGAGTTGTAGTTTGTTTAAGGTTTATGGCACAAGACATTTATGCATGTTGTTGTTGTTGTTATGTGCTGTTGAGTCCCTTGTGACTCATAACGACCCTATGTACAACATCCCTAAATTGCTCTGTCCTGTGCCAATCGCACTGTCTCTGATACACCCATCCTGATTACCCCAGTCACTGAATCAATCCTTCTCATAGGGGGCCTTCCCCTTCTGCGCTGTCCCTCCACCCTACCAAGCATGATGTCCCTCTCCAAGGACCTTTCCCTCCTTGCAAAATGTCCAGAGTATGTTAGATGGAGCTTTAGAATCCTTGCCTCCAAGGAGCATCCAGGTTTGACCCTTTCCATGATGACTCTGTTTTCCTAGCAGTCCATGGTACCATCAATACTCTTCTACAGCACCACAGCTCAAAGGCACCAATTCTTTCTATCCTCATTAACCATTGTCTAACTCTCTGATGCATAACAAGTGATAGCAAAGACCATGGCCTGTATTAGACGCACCTTAGTCTCCAAAGAGACACCATTGCTCTTGAGTAATTTAGAGAGGTCCCTAACAGCAGACATTCCCATGGCAATACATCTTCTAATTTTCTGGCTACTGGTGCTGAGAGTGTTGACTGTGGAGCCAAGCAAACTGAAAGTGTGAACAATCTCAAGCACTTCACCATCATCCTGATGCTGCCAATTGGTCCAGTGGTGAGAATCTTTGTCTACTTGACATTGAGCCTCAATCCATATTGGAGGCTACAGTCCTTGACCCTCTGCAGCAAGTGCTTCTGGTCCTCCTCAGTTTCAGCAAGTAGGGCTGTATCATCTGCATATCGCAGATTGTTGATAGATCTTCCACCAATCTTGACCCCACATTTCTCCTCATAGAGCCCAGCCTCCCAGATAATGTGTTCTGCATACAGGTTGAAAAGGTATGGAGACAGGACACAACCTGGCGCACGCCCTTCCCAATTTTGAACCATGCAGTGTTCCCTTGCTCTGTTCTGATGACTGTCTCTTGGTCCCAGTAGAGGTTTCTCATTAGCACGATCAAGTGTTCTGGTATTCCCATTCTTCTCAGAATCAGCCACAACTTGTTATGATCCACATAGTAAAACACCTTTGCATAGTCAATGAAACACATGTAGATATTCCTCTGGCACTCCCTGCTTTCAGCTAAGATCCATCTAACATTAGCTACAATATCCCTAATACCATGACCCCTCCTAAACCCAGCCTGGACTTTTGGCAGTTCTCTGCTGATGTGTTATTCCAGTTGTTTTTGATAATCTTCAGTAGACCCTTGGTTGCATGTGAAATCAATGAGATTGTTCTATAGTTTCCACTCTCTGTTGGGTTTAATATAATTTGATATTCCATTATTGATTCTGATTTTAATGATAAAAAATAGTATCACTATGATTTTTAAATATTTAGTGATTGAAATAATACTTGAGTCTTTTTCTTAGACTACAGCATAAAATTTTGAAATACAATATTTGAAAATATTATAAACAGCATCACTTGGTAGATTAATTCAGTATGCATTACACTAAACATTCAGAACTCTAGTACTTTGATAATAAAAAATAACCTGAAAAATGGACAATGCTTTTTTCTAATGTCAAGAGTAAAGATAATTAATCTGTTCAGATGTCTACAAAACAAATGAAGTGAAACACAAAAGAATAGAAATAAACAATAAAATATACCGCAGAAAGTAGTTTATTTACAATTCTTGGGTGCAGATCAAGCGCAATATTTATCTATTATTACTTTGGAAAATAAAGTTTTCAAAAAAGACACCATAAAAATGTTAGTGAAAGATATAATAGCTATTCAATAAATCTACTATGAAACTCGAGAAATATTTATAAATGTTTCCAAAATAAATTAAAAAAAACCATGTGATAATTAAAATGTTAGTAATACAACATTTATAGAAATGTTCTAAAATATTTAGTAATATTAGCAGTTATATATGTTTATAAATGCTGGAAAGCACACTTCTAATACAGGAAATCAGAAGGACATCATGTTTAGAAGGGTGGAAGGACATTGCCATTGCGGGAGAGGCAGAATCCAGATGAGATGGATTGATACAGTAACTGGGTCAATGGGGTTAGATGTGTCAGAGTCAGTGAGATTGGCTCTGGACAGGGCGGGCTTCAGAGCTGTTGTAGATACAGTTGCTATAAGTCACAGACAACTCAATGACACATAATACAACAATATAGGAAGAAATGGATATATTTATTTTATATATTATACACTCAAGAATGAGCCCTGGTGATGCAATTGGTTTAGTGTTTGCTTATTGAACATTGTTTCAAACAAACCAGCAGTTCTAAGGGCTAAAGAAATCAGTCTGTTCTCATTGAAAGTTATAGTAAATGAATGGATAGATAATCAACATTGCCTTGGAACAGATGAAATAAAAAATTATTTAAAAGAAATATATAATTAGGCATTATATATATGAAAACAATTCAGAACAAGAGGTGTATTGCAAAATGTTCTGGGAGAGGAGGAAAATGAGGAGAGGGACAAAAATGAATGGAAAATAAAGTTATAGTCTCAGAAAAGTAAAGGGGCAGCCCAACTACGTACTTTGTTGTTGTTACGTGCTCCCTAGTTGCTTGTAACTCATAGAGACACTATATACAATAGCTCTGAATTCTGTTCTGTTTTGAGCAAATTTCATTGTCTCCTACACACTTATTCCCATTATTCCAATCATTGAGTAAAACTGTTTCATCCACACTTTTCTCTTGCACTGTCCCTCCACTCTTCCAAGAATAATTTCCTTTTCCACGGATTGGTCCCTCCTAGCAATAAGCTCAAAGTATGTGAGACAAAGTTTCAAATCCTTGCCTACAAGGAGCAGATTAGTTTCACCCTCTCCAGGACAAACTTTCTTATTTCCTTAGCAGTCTCTAGTACTTTGAATACTCTTCTAAAGAACCACAACACAAAGTCATCAATTCTTCTTCTATCATCTTTAGTCACTGTTTAGCTCTCTGACACATAGCAAGTGATTGTGAAGACCATAGCTTGTGTAGGGTGCACCTTAGTCTCTAGAGTGGTATTGTTCCTTTTCAGTACTCTAGAGAAATTCCTGACAGTAGATTTTCCCAAAGCAATAAGTCTTTTGATCTGCTGGCTGTTGGTATGAAGTGTGTTGATTTTGGAGCCAAGCAAGCTGAAGCAGTTAACAGTCTCAATCTCTTCTCCATCTATCATCTTACATTGGACATAATATTTTTCATGCCATGGCCTCTTCTAAATCCAACCTGAATGTCTAGTAGTTCTCTCTTGGTGTGTTGTTCCAGTCATTTTTTAATAATCTTAAATTGGATTTTGCTTGCATACGATATTATGATATTGTTTGATAATTTCCACACTCTGTCACAGGACTTTTTTTTTTGGAATGGGAATAAATATGATTCTCTTCCAGTCCCTCGACAGGTACTTGTCCTTCAGGTTTCTTTATCATAAACATTTGTTTATTATGTCAATTAGAATGCTATCAATTCTTGTGGCCTTGTTTTTGCCAATTTCTTCAGAGTGTCTTGAACTTCTTTCATCACCATGACCTTCATGAAATTCTGTTGTGTCTTATTTTGATGCACCCTGGCTCATTCAACTTTCTGCCACAGCATCTTTAAGTATTGAAACTTGAGGCTTGAATTTGTTTTTCTGTTCTCTCAGCTTAAGAAATGCTGAGTGAGTTTGTCCCTTTTGATTTTCTAACTCCAACTCTTTGCACATATCATTATAGCACTTTGCTTTGTCTTCCTGTGTTGTCCTTTAAAATCTTCTGTTCATCTTCTGAACTTCTTGATTTCTTCTCTTTGCTCTGGCTTTTAGGCACCCTAGTACAATATTCAGAATCCCTTCCGACATCCATTTTTGTCTTTTATTCTTTTTCTGTCTTTGTAATGATCTTTTGCATTCTTCATGGATGATACTCTTTATAAACTCCCACAAGTCTTGAGGTTTTGCTTATAGTCTACAAGGCCTCCAACCTGTACCTGAAATAGACTCAAAGTCAAAATTTGGTGTTTGTGGAATTTATTTTATTATCTTCAGCTTCAGTTTGAACTTGTATGCAAGCAGTTGATGATCTGTTCCACTATCAGCACCTGGCCTAATTTTCACAGTTGATATTGAGCATGTCCGACAGCTTTTCCCACAGATGTATTATGCCATCAGGTGAGTTCCATTAGGAACTCTGTTTCTTCTAAAATATAATTACAATGAGTAAATCATTGTATAGAGTTCTATCATTCTGTTTCCATGCAAACCCACAGGCCCTTTAATTTTTAGCTTCATGGTTTTAAGACAGTGTTACAGTTTTAGTCCCACTAAACATTCCCTCCAAGTGCTTCAATAGCTTGAGCAATGATCCTTGGTTCTGTGGTGGTCAAGTTTCAATTCTTCCCTATACTATGTCATTCTCTAGTTTTCTAAGGTAATCTGCTGTTGTTTCTGCTACAGCTGAATCTTGGTTTATCTCATTTTCTTGTTCCAAAAGGAAGTCTGTTGATCCCTTCTTTTCTTTTCTTCTTTCTTGTGGTAGCAATAGTTGTGTTTTCTGTCTCTAAAACTTGATTGAAGCCGGCAGGATGGCAAGATTGACAAATTCACTCATTATTAGTCTACAGACTAGTTTTCTGTTCAAAGATGAGGAAGTGATTTGTGTATGCCCTTCCTCCCACCCCCTACTAGCTCCCAGGACTTAGTGGAGACCTGCAGAGAGATCAGCCCATCCACCTTGCACTGAGGAAATCCCACCAAAGAGACTCCATATTGCTTACACCATATTGATCCATTTCCATTCACAAATAGGACCGTTGGACCAAAAAAGAATGGTGACAACAACAAGAAAAACAAAACAAAAAAATAAATTAAGTATATAACCAATATCCAAACCTACCAAGACATCACCTACAACTAGTAAGATATGAACTGAAGGACCTGCTAGTGAACTGTCTTGTAGAGTGAATAAAATGGATACTGTGACCTTTAACACTGCTGTCTATCTACATAACGTGGGATTCCTTAAGGTCAAGCAGAAGAGACAGATGAATCCACAGTTTCTGGAGGATAACAGTTTTCCCGCATCAGGAAAACAAGAGGGGAAAATCAATATACAAGTCCTTCACATAACATTGCCATACCCTGAGATATTATATTATTACAACAATCTAATATCTACTAAGAAAAAATACACACAGAGTCAAGAAAGCAACAGTCTACCTCAGTCATTGTGAAAAACAAAGTAACATTACTGCTAAAAAATTAGACAGAACAAATACTCCAGATAAAGAAAATGAGAAGAAATATGTTGATATGAAGTTATTTTAACAACTATAGAAGAAGATGCAAATGATAAAGAAAACAATGGAAGACATTAAGAGTGTAAATACTTCAGAAACAGTGATCTACAATAAATATATTGATGAGAAGCAACTTGAATAGATACAGAAGAACATGGAAAAGATGGAAGAAAGAATTGATAGATAAAAATGTACAAGAACTTAAAAATCATCACAAGACAGAGAAGGTACAGTCATTAAGGTATAGGAAATAACAGAAAAGCATAAAAATGTAATTCAAAATGGCAGAAGTGTCCAACACACTGGTGACACAAAAATGTAGAACTGAAAAGATTGAACAGAGAGTCAATGAGTTGGAAGAAAAGAGCCTCACTAGACACAAACAAAAAGAAAAATCAGAGATGAAACATAAAGAAAATATTGGATTCACATGGGATGACACCGAAAGGAACAACATATGAATGATTGGAATTCCAGAACATGAAAGTGACATGGAAGTCACTGAGAAAATTGTGGGAGAAGTACTAGAAGAAAACTTATGAAGTACTGTGTATTATGAAGGTATTATGAAGAATGCAAAATACACATTCAAGAAATATAGTGAACAACACATAGACCACACTAAAAAAAGAAAAATATCAAGGTATTTCATAGTCAAATTCTCCAAATTATAAGGATAGAATTTTAAAAGCAGCATGAGAAAAACAAAGAGTCACCTACAAAGGGGAAACAATTAGATTAAGTTCTGATTTCTCAGCAGAAATCATGTGAAGCTAGAAGAAAGTGGGATAGCATATAGAGAAAGTTGGAATAAAATAATTACCAGGCAAAGGTCCTATACTCAGCAAAGCTCTCTATCAAATATGTAGGTGAAATTAGATCCTTTGCAGAAAAGAAGGAACTTGAATTTGTGAAAACAAGAACATTACTACAAGAAATTTTATGTGCAGTGCTTCACACTTAAACACCAAAGGAACGTGGATGGACCATTGTAATCAGAAACAACAGAAAAAGAAACACAGTAATATGGAAACTGTAAAACTTAGCCTGATAATGATCACACTTAATGTGAATGAACTAAATATGCCAATAAAGAGAAGGGAAGGTAGCAGAATGGATAAACCCAAAGTTCATCACTATGTTGCCTACAGGAGACACATCTAAAAAATTAAGAGAAAGACAGACTCAAAAGACTGGGGGGAAAATGAACTAAGCAAATGGCAACCTCAAGAATGAAAGAATGGCAATAGTATTCTCAGATAAAATATATTTCAGAATGAAAACAAACATAAAAAATAAGAAAGGGTATTACATACTCACTAAAGGATATATATATCAAGAAGACATAACCTTGATCAACATTTATGCACCATATTATAGACCTGCAAAATACGTATAACATAAACAAAATTGACACAAAGCAAACTGTAGCAAATTAAAAAGCATTGACATAAAACAAAGTATTTTTTTACACCACAATGCCATATAACTAGAAATTAACCATAGGACAGAAAAACTTACAAAACTATTATGTGTGGAAGCAAAATAACTCTGTTAGAAATGTTTGGGTTATAAAAGAAATAAAAATAAAGTTAAAAAGTTCCTTGCAATAAATAAAAATTAGAATGCAATATACTAAAACTTTTGGGATACAACTAAAGCAGTCCTCAGGGGACAATTCATAGCAATAGGCACAGAAACATAAAAGGAAGAATGGGAAATAATAACAAATGATCTAACTCAATACCATCATCATCAATAACAACAATCCAGTCCTATAGTCTCTAGAAGAAAAAAAAATTATAAGACCAACAGTTGAAATAAAAAAGAAGAGAAACAAACAAACAAACAAACACACAAAAAAACCACAATTGAAATCATCAATAAGAAAGAGCTGGATTTTCAAAAAGGTCAATAACATTGACAAACAACTTGCAAACTTAATAAAAGAAAAAAAAGAGAAGACAGAGATAACACTATTTAGAAAAAATAGAGGTGATATCACAACAGAAAGAGACAAAATTAAATTTATAATATCTGAATACTATGGAAAGCTATACTATAATAAATTTAAAAACCTAGAGAAAAGCAAAAATTCCTTGATACTCATACCCCACCAGACTGGCCAGAACAGATGTAGAACCCATTACAAAAGAAGAAATTGAGCAGGATAAAAAGACTCCTCCATAAAAAAGTCCTGGATTAAATGTCTTCACAGTCAAGTTCTACTGAACATTCAGAGAGAATCTATCACCAACTCTACATAAGTATTTAAAAACAAAACAAACAAACAACCAAAAAAATTTAAAAAACACCTCACAAAACAAACAAACAAACAAAACCCGAAACAAAACACAAAACAGGAAAGAAGGAACACTCCCAGAGTCAGTTTATTAAACAAGCATAAACCAAAACCAGGCATAGGTGTTACCAAGAAAGAAAACTACAGACCAATATCTCTCATGAAAATAGATGCAAAAATCCTTACCAAAATCTGAGCTAGTAGAATCTGAAAGCACATAAAAAATTATCATGACCAGGGGAGCTCTGGTGGCCTAGTGGCAAGGAGCTGCAACTACAATTCCAGAGGCGAATGGTTCAAATCCACCAGATGCTCTGCCGGGGAAGGACAGACAATCTCCTCCTGTACCAGTCAGATCTGATTAGATGGTACACACACACAAAAATAATAAAATAAAAAAAAATTAAAAAAATTATCAGGACCAAGTGAGATTCATAACACGTATGCAAGGATAGTTCAACAATAGAAAAACAATCAAGGTAATGAACTACTTTAACAAACTAAATAACATGAATCACATGATGTTAGCAATTGATGCAGAAAAGGTATTTGATAAAATCCAACACCCCTTCCTGATAAAAACATTCAGCAAAATTGGAATAGCGGGAAATTCCTCAACATAGTGAAAAGTGTATATTCAAAACCAAGATCCAATATCATTCTCAATAAAGAAAGACTAAAAGCATTTTCCTTGTGAACAAGGACCAAACAAACAAGAATGCCCACTATCAACACGTTTATTCAATATTATACTAAAAGTGCTTGTCAGGACAATAGTACAAAAGAAGGAAATAAAACATCCATATTGGAAAAGGGACAGTTAAACTACTACTATTTGCATATTATAAGATAGTGCACACAGAAAATCTCAAGGACTCAACAACAACAAAAACAACAACAACAACAACAAAAACCTATTAGAGCTAGTAGACCGTTTTAGTAGAATGGCAGGATAGAAGATTAATATAACAAAATCAGTGGGATTATTCTATGGTAACAAAGAGAACTCAGAAAAGGAAACCAAGAAAGTATCACATTTACAATAGCCAAAAACAACTTAAGATATCTGGGAGTAAACCTAACTAGAGACAAAAAAAGACCTGTCCAAAAAAACAAAACCAAAACAAACAAACAAACAAACAAAAAAACCCAAAAAAGAGCAACCTACAGAATATTTATGTGAGACTGAGGCTCAATGTCAAGAAGACAAAGATTCTCACCACTGGACCAATTGGCAGCATCAGGATGGGTGGCGAAGAGATTGAGATCGTTCACAGCTTCAATTTGCTCGGCTCCACAGTCAACACTCTTGGCACCAGCAGTCAGGAAATCAAAAAGCGTATCACGATGGGAAAGTCTGATGTTAGGGACCTCTCTAAAGTACTCAGGAGCAACGGTGTCTCTCTGGAGACTAAGGCGCGCCTGATACAGGCCATAGTCTTTGCAATCGCTTGTTATGCATCAGAGAGTTGGACAATGACTAGGGAGGACAGAAGGAGAGTGGATGCTTTTGAGCTGTGGTGCTGGAGAAGAGTACTGAATGTACCATGGACTGCCAGGAAAACAAACAGATTCATCTTGGAGAGGATTAACCCAAGCTACTCCTTGGAGGCAAGGATTCTGGGGCTTCGTCTGACATACTTTGGACATGTTGCCAGGAGGGACGGGTCCTTGGAGAGGGACATCATGCTTGGGAGGGTGGAGGGACAGCGCAGGAGGGGAAGACCCTCTATGAGATGGATTGATTCGGTGACTGGGGTAATCAGGATGGGTGTGTCAGAGGCGGTGCGGTTGGCACAGGATAGAACAGGGTTTAGGGCTGTTGTGCATAGGGTCGCTATGAGTCAAAAATGACTCGATGGCACATAACAACAACATAATAATAAAATTCTTAAATGAATGGAAAAATGTGCCCTGTTCATGGATAGGAAGACCCAATATTGTGAAAATGACAATCCTACCAAAAACAATCTACGTATTCAACACAATCCCAATACAAATACCAAATTCAGTTTTTAAAGAGTTCATAATGAAAATTTCAAATTTATTTGGAGAGGAAAGAGATCCCCCAAAAAGCAAAACATTTCTGAAAAAACAAAAAAAAAATAAAAATGAAGTGTGAGGCATAGCACTCCCTGAACTCAAAACGTACTACTCAGCAATAGTAATGAAACCAGCATGGTATTGGTGCAATGACAGGCGCATAGACCAACGGAACAGAATTGAGAACTCAGAAAATGGACCCATCTTTCTATGATCAACTGATATTGAACAAGAAAATAAAACCAATCAAATGGTGAAATTACAACCTCTTCAACAACTCATGTTGGCAAAATTGGACACTACTTGCAGAAAGCTGAAACAGGATCCATATCTCAAACCATACACAAAAATCAACTCAAGGTGGATCAGAGACCTGGGAGTGAAGCCCATATCCTGAAATTCATTAGAGACAAACTGAGATCAAGCTTAAACAGCCTACTATACTGTATGAAGAGACTGTCAATTATAGCCAGAAATGCACAATCTCGAGAAGATAAAAGTGATGGACAGCTAAAGATGAAATTCCTCTGCCCATCAAAAACTTTTTCCAACAGAGTGAAAAGAAAACCTACTGATTGGGAAAATTATTTAGCAATACCATTTCAGAGAAGTGTCTCATATCAAAAGTTTGTAGAATCTTACAGGGCCTCCACAAGAGAAAGGGTGATAACATAATTGCAAAAAGGGCTAAACCACAAAAGACTTTTCACAGAAGATATTCTGAGGGCCAAAAGACACATGAAGAAATGGTCATAATCACTGTCAGTAAGAGACGTGCAGATCAAATGACAATGAGATGTTATCTCACTCCAATCGCAGTGACAAAGTTAACAGGACAACAAGTCATACATATTGGCAAGGATGTGGAGAGCTAAGTAATGTTGATTGGATTGTAAAAGGGTACAACCACTCTAGAAGGCAGTTTGTAATTTCCTCAGAAAATTAAACAGAAATTCTGTTTGACCCAGCTATTCCACTGGTTAAAATATATCCTGGGAAAATGAGAACTGAGGCACAAAGGGAGACTTATACACTGATGTTCACAGTAGTGTTAGTCACCATCACAAGCACATGGAAACAGCCATATTTCCAAACATAATAGAATGGATTGAGAAAATATAACACATTCACAGACCACCAATTACTCATATGCAAGTTCAAACTGAAGCTGAGGAAAATGAAACCAAATCCACAGCAGCCAAAATATGACTTCGATTTCATACCACCTGAATTTCAGAATCATCTCAAGAACAGGTTTGAGGCCTTGAAC
>NW_006399784.1:2696035-2696564 GCF_000299155.1 Elephantulus edwardii | reverse complement strand
TTGGAGAGGGACATCATGCTTGGGAGGCTGGAGGGACAGCGCAGGAGGGGAAGACCCTCTATGAGATGGATTGATTCGGTGACTGGGGTAATCGGAATGGGTGTGTAGGAGGCAGTGCGGTTGGCTCAGGATAGAGCAGGGTTTAGGGCTGTTGTGCATAGTGTCGCTATGAGTTGAAAACGACTCGACGGCACATAACAACAACAACAACACACGACGGAATACTATGCAGTACATAGGAGCAATGATTTTGTAAATCACTACGTAACTTAGGAGAAAATGAAAAGCATTAAGCTACATGAACTAATAAGTCTCATAAGGATAAATATTATATAAGACAATTATTAAAGTAATAAATAACTAGTATAATGTTTATGATGATCTAAGAGTGTGAGGATAGGAACAGAGGGGTGAGGATTTGTGGGGGTTAATCATTGTTGTTGTTGTTATGTGCCGTTGAGTCGTTTGCGACTCATAGCGACCCTATGTACAACAACCCTAAACCGTGCTCTATCCTGTGCCAATCTCA
>NW_006399784.1:2679462-2695002 GCF_000299155.1 Elephantulus edwardii | reverse complement strand
TCTGGTATTCTCTGCTTTCAGCTAAGATCCATCTAACATCAGCTACAATATCCCTAGTTCCAGGACCCCATCTAAACCCACCCTGGACTTCTAGCTGTTCTCTGCTGGGCTAAGGGCAGGGACTGCACTGTAACTAATGGTTAACTCTAAAATGAGGGATTTATCTTTCATTACTCCACAAATTTCTTTCTGTCAGATACTCCTCTAAATCTAAAGATTCAGATTAAGACAGACTAGGAAGAAGGATTGGTCATCCACTTCTGAAATGGCAGGCCTCTGAAAATCCTATGTATGGGGGTTAATCATAGGGTCACATAATTTGGTGGGTGGAGGAAGATTAAGGGAATAGGAAAGTCCTGGTGTGAAAAACAATGTATTTTAACTTTAACTCTGTAAGTAAAGCAACATTTTATATATATAATTTTTAAAAAGTGCAAAGAAATAGTCTACACACCTTATTTTTATGCTCCTATCCAAAAATTGTATTTACTTTATTAATATTATTGGCATTATCCCAACCAAGTCATATGACAAAGTCAAAGTCAATGATTAGAAAAGCTATTTTGAAAAAATAACATGATATCTCAGGCATATTACAATGAATATTATTGCAATAAAATATTTTCTTTTACTTATTTTGAGGCTATTTTATCTAAGAGGAAAATATTTCCAATATTTAGAAAAATATTCTTTACTCAAACGCTCCTAGGCAATTTATACTTTATAAATATGGACTACTGGCTAAGAAAATGAATAGACAAGACATTGATGAAAATAATTGGATGAATTTCCTTGAAGTCTTATTCAGCTGTAAGATATATAAGCTTAATTCATTTGGTTCCAACTTTGCCTGCAGTGGTGGCTACATTACAAAGTCTGATACAGATGGATAACTCAAAGGATCTCAGACAGCTCAACATTTATTTTAGAAATATCAAAAGTAGTTAGGTCAAGAGTTTAGCATTTCATTAAATCACAGTTTATTTAAACCTTTAAAATGTACACATAGAAATGACCTAGAATCAGTAAATATATACTTTCTTATATCTGAAAGTCTTAGAGACTTTTTTTGAGAAAGAACAGAAAGAAAATAATTTAGAAAGTAAAAACAAGTAATAATAAGAATGGATTTTAAGAAATAACATTTTTGCTCATTTCACTATGATTTAAATATGAATGTTGTCTTTTTAATATCTTACTTTACAGATCACTTTTAAAAAAAGTGTTTTGATTTGGAGAACTAGTACAAGGTTTTCTATCAGCTGTGATCAAAGAGAAAGTCAGGTGACAAAATTTCAAGGTATTGTTATATAGACTTCCAGTGAGACAAGCTCCCAGAGCACTGTAGAACCTTAGCAAGACAGAGCTGTACACTTGAAGGAAGGCAGGGAGAAATAATGAGGGTGTAATGCTTGGATAAGACAGTCTCCAGGACTTCCAGATCACCAAGATCAAGATAATGTGAAAACATCCAAAGAGAGGAGGAGAAAAAAAACAAACAAAATAGAATCCTAATGTTCTATACCATGCCAAATGAATGTACCATTTATCATTAATTTGTTCAGTTTGGGCCACTAAATTAGACAGTAACATTTGTGGTAAAGGACTCTACTTTTGTATTCTCAATTAACATAGGATACTGGGGGGAACATTATATTTTTATTCTATCACATCTTACATAATAACTAACTAGATTACAATGATAGCCAATATTGTTTTACTCTGCTTATAAGTTTGCCAAAAAAATGGTGAAATGAATCTATACAAATAATTACAGAGTGAACTAATGGGTCAAAAGAAATTTCATTATACCTTCCTTTAAACACCTACTCCAAGAGACATTTCTGTTGTTCTTTTTGAAAAAGATGGGCAATCTCCTCCTGTGCAATTAACTGCCTTTGAAAACCCGCTGGAGGGTCAGCTTTGGGATGATTCCAACTCAGTGTTACACAGCAATAACAACAACAATGGTCTATTTGATATCCAATATTCTGTTGTTAGAAGCCATCCAGTTGGCTATGGCTTTGTACTGATCCTGTTGTTCTTATTGTTAAGTGTCATTGAGTCACAGGTGACTCATAGTGACCCTATGAAGGAGAGTCCTCAGTGATTGGGTGCCTTTCATTCTCTTTCCAGATACATAGAGTTTCTGGAGGCAAGCTATTATGGAAGTGGATGCCACTCCTCCTTCCACGCTTGTTTTAATCAGGGAGCTCCATCCCACTCTCTGTCTGCATTGGGTAACCAGCCATTAACGCATTTCACACATCAGTGTCACAGTGTTCAGCCTCACAACAACCACAAGTGACCATTGTATGGCAACTTGTACCCCAGGGCTATACGACCTAGAGGAATGTCTGGCCTCCAGCCTGTACTTTTCCTATCAACACAAAATCTGAGTCTTGTGGAACTTTCAGAGGCATAATAATGAAAAGGCTAATGTTTCATCAGGTGCATCTTACTCTTTAAATTTATATCATTGCTCTTTAGCACTTTGAGGAGATAGCTGACAGCAGATTTTCTTCTGCAACACATCTCTTTGTTACTTGAATGCTTGGACATAGATTACAGATTCAAGTAAAATGAATTTGTTGACAATTTCTTTCTTTTCCCCATTTATCAAAATGTTCCCTTTTGATTCTGTCATGACCATTTTATTTTCTTCATATTAATATGTAATCCATGTTTAAGCCTGTAGTCTTTGATCTGAAGCAGGTGTTTCTGGACCTCTTCACTGTCAGCAAACAAGGTTGTATCATCTGCATAAGACAGGTTGTTGAGTTTTCCTCCAATGTTGATACTACATTCTTCTTCACATATTCTAGCTTCTCAAATACTCTTTGTTAATGTCAAAATTCACAGGCATCAATATTTTTCAGTCTTTCTTATTCCTTGCCTAACATTGAGATGTTTTCAAAGTTTGGCTTAGGTTCACTTTTAGGCTGAAATCCTTAAATCATAATTTTAAAATATAATTGCTGAAACTGAGGAAGACCTCATGCACTTGCTGCGGAGGGTCAAGGACTGTAGCCTTCAGTATGGACTGAGGCTCAATGTCAAGAAGACAAAGATTCTCACCACTGGACCAATTGGCAGCCTCAGGATGGATGACGAAGAGATTGAGATTGTTCACAGCTTCAGTTTGCTTGGCTCCACAGTCAACACTCTTGGCACCAGCAATCAGGAAATCAAACAGTGCATCATGATGGGAAAGTCTGCTGTTAGGGACCTCTCTAAAGTACTCAGGAGCAATGGTGTCTCTCTGGAGACTAAGTTATGCGTGATACAGGCCATGGTCTTTGCAATCGCTTGTTATGCATCAGAGAGTTGGACAATGACTAGGGAGGACAGAAGGAGAGTTGATACCTTTGAGCTGTGGTGCTGGAGAAGGGTGCTGAATGTACCATGGACTGCCAGGAAAACAAACAGATTCATCTTGGAGAGGATTAAACCAAGCTACTCCTTGGAGGCAAGGATTCTGGGGCTTCATCTTACATACTTTGGACATATTGCCAGGAGGGACGGGTCCTTGGAGAGGGACATCATGCTTGGGAGGCTGGAGGGACAGCGCAGGAGGGGAAGACCCTCTATGAGATGGATTGATTCGGTGACTGGGGTAATCAGGATGGGTGTGTAGGAGGCAGTGCGGTTGGCACAGGATAGAGCAGGGTTTAGGGCTGTTGTGCATAGGGTCGCTATGAGTTGCAAACGACTCAACGGCACATTACAACAACAATTGACATTAAAAAAAGCACACCCAAAATATTTTCCTAGTCAAGAAATGACACCTTCATCCTTCTAAATTTAGGAGTTAAAAACTCTATCATTGTCAATTAGACTATGATTCAGTGGTGCTTTTAAAAGTGAGGCTGTTAACACATTTTTATAGGAGGCTACTGCCCATCTTTCTTTCATATAGGAAATGGTGCATTAGAACTGTTCACCTTTAATTTGTTGTTGTTAAGTGCCATTGAGTCATAGGAGACTCATAGTGATCCTACTAATGAAAGACCTGAATGCTTGTATAACTTCCATCATTTCTCCGGGTTCATAGGTTTTCTGGAGGCAAGCTATCTCAGACATGGATGCCACTCTGGCTTCCAAGCTTGTTTTAATCAGGGAGTTCCACCAAACACTGTCCACAATGGGTAACCATTATCGCATTTGACACATTAGTGTCACAGTGTTCAGCTTCACAGCAACCACGAGTTACCTCTGTACAGCAAGTGGACAGACTAGGGCTATATGACCTAGAAGAACGCTTCACCAAAAACTATTAAAAACAGGCCTGAGTGCCGCATATTAGAGTCACCCACCTTTGGTTTTGTAGCATCACTTCTGTCCACTAGGCCAAATTATCTCTCTCTATGCAGTTGTTGAAATATATCAATTTGTATTCCATCTTTTCCTAGGGTCTTGTGTTTTGCCAATCCATTTAGAGCAACTTGAACTTCACCCTTATCACCACTGCCACCTGATTAGATACTCTTTCATAAAATTCTGGGTCAGACAATTATTTTCAGCATTTTATGTATTCCTTCCATTTTCTGTGTACTCCTTCCATTTTCTTTTCACACTTTCTGGATCATTCAAAATTTTACCCATAGCATTCTTAAGTATTGTAAGTTGAGGCTTTAATTTGTTCTTCAGTTCTTTCAGCTTAAGAAATGCAAGCAAGTTTGTCCTTTTTTAATTCTCTGACTCCATTTCTTTGTACAATTCTTTATAATTGTTTCCTTTGTCTTCCCTAGCTGCCTTTTAAAATCTTCTGTTCAGCTTTTTAACTTCTTGGGTTGTTTTTTTTTTCCCCCCCACTCTGCTTTGACGTTAAGCACTGTGTGCAATGTTCAGGGTCTCATCTGATATTCATCTTGGTCTTTTCTTCTTTATCTTTGTAATGACCTTTTGTAATCTTCAAGGACTAGATTCCTGATATCCTTTCACAGCTCATCTGGATTTTGCTCATTAGTGTTCAAGGTCTCAAATTTGTTCCTGTAATTTTTTTTTTTCATTCAGGTGGGATAGACTTAAGGTCAAACTTGGTCCTTATGTATTTGATTTTTTAAAATTTGATTTAATTTTCTTTAGCTTCAGTTTGAACTTACATGAGTAGCTGATGGTCTATTGCACAATCCACACCTGGTCTAATTTTCACAGCTGATATCGAACTTCTGGCAACAATTTTTTTTCACAGATATAATCAATCCAGTTCCTGTAGTATTAGACCATTAGGTGAAGTCCATGTGTATAATTTCCATTTGTGTTTCTTAGAAATTGTATTTGCAATAAATTAATCACTGATTATTCAACATTCTATCATTGTATCTTCATCTTCATTTCTGTCATCTAATACATGTTTTTTAATTACCGATCCTTCTTCCCTGTTCCCAAATTTGCATTATTTTCCCATTATTTTTAATTCATCTTGGTTGCATGGTCCATTGATTTCCAATTGAAAAATTAGGTAGAATTCCTCTATTTCCTCCTCTTTGTCTTTCGATGTTGGTGCATATATTTGAATATGCTGCTATCATCAGGTCTTCCTTGTCTGTGTATGGATAACCCAGTTTCTCAAAAAATTTTATTTCAAGATGAATCTACATATGGTCTTTTAACTATGAATGACTATGTATGTGACCCCATTACCCCTTATTTTTTTTTCCAGCATAGTAGATCATATGATTGTCTGAGGGAAGAAAATAAAAAGTAGCCTTTCTCACACACAGATTAAAGAAAATGTGCCAGAAGCATGGCCTTGGTTGTCTTTGAAGACTCTTGCAACTGGAAGACAGAGATACCTTTTAAAGTCTTAAATTCTAAGGTTTCAAAATGTGGGTCAGTGCACACACTACTAGTAGAACAGAGTGCTGTGAAAAGAACAAATAGAGTTAAGAATCTTAGAAATTTAAAAACAATGGATAGCATCACCAATGTAAATATTACTCTGCCTCTTTGTATGATAGCTTTATTTGGTGATAAATTATTTATTCTGTGGAGCAATTACTGCCCTCATTTTAATTGCACAAATAGTAATCAAGATATTAAAGAGAAATTTGTCCTTTTATAGTAGAGATACTGAAAAACTTAAATTTTTCCTCATGATAAGTAGTTTATAAATAATTACCTCTTTGTGTTGAATGATAAAGGAATAAAAATAATGGAAGTTTGAACTCAAGTAATGGGTAAAAGGACTAGATCAATACAAAGTAGAATTTTTTTTCAGTTCTCAGCTGATAGAATCTGAAATTATTAATAGTTTATTATAAAACTTTCTATTTCTCTTTTACTTTTTGCTCGGTGTTGATTATGTGGAGATGCTCTTCTATCATTCTTGATCTCCTCCTCAAGTGATACTAATGTGCAAGTTACTACATTTACACTGATAATGCCTTATTGGAGTATTGTTAATATTCTTTTTCTTCAAACAAACAAATAAGAACAAAAATAGTATTATCAAAGTCATAGCATTGCTGATACTATGTTTGGGTTTTTAGTACAGTGAAACTAACCCCAGAATCCTTGGGCTTAACCACTATCATCTCTTTTATTTATTTGCAAACTTTGTTTAAAACTCTTTGCCCTATTAGCTGTGTTATTTTCTAAAAATTAAGATCTAAGCAAGTTGGCAAGAAGTTGTATTGCAATCCCGAAGTCACTCTGTGTGAGACCACCACCTGCTCTGTGGGAAAATGCTGAGCAATCTCCTCCCATGCAATTAACTGCCTCTGGAAACAGGCTGGAGGGTCAGTTATGGGTCAATTCTAACTTTAAGGTACACACAACAAGAAGCAAGCTTAAAAACTTAGTAATGCTGCCTGAGTTATGAATAGTGTCATATTATTTCTGATCAGGAGCCAGTTGGGCACTATAAAGCTTTTACCTATATTTTTTAGTCTATTCTCTTATAGAGAACTGAAGCACTCTGATTATGTACTAGATTATTAGACATATGTATTATAAAACATATACTCAAAAAGTTGAACTTAGAAACTCTATATGATCCAGCTATTCCACTACTAGTAATATACCCTGAGGAAATTAGAACTGAGGCACACATGGAGATCTGTACACCAATGTTCATAGCAGCATTATTTACCATTATAAGAATATGGAAACAGCTCAACTATCCAACCACAACTGAGTGGATTGAGAAATTGTAAATTCACACAAGGGAATGCTATGCTGCACTCAGGAGCAATGATTTTGAAGAAAAATCTATGTAACTTGAGACTGGAAAACATTATGCTGCATGAACTAATTTAGTCTCCTAAGGATAAATATTGCATAAGACCATTATTGTAAGAATAAAATGGTAACTAGTAAAACCTGTACAGAGTAGAAGTTCAGGGGCGAGGATGGATAGGTGTGAAACCACAGGTTTGTACTGTTTTGCGGGTGGAGGGAAGGGGTGAAGGAAACGGAACCTGAAAAGACTGGGTAATGATTGACTAGGTTCAGTGGTGTTTGATTTTATCAAAGAAAATTCCTGGGTGATATGGAATCTATATATTCAGCTTTTTTGGGAAACACTAAACTGCCTTCCAGAATGGTTGTACAATTTTTAATTCCACCAAGATATACAAGAGTACCTACCTTACCACATATTCTCTAACATTTATGGTTTGATGTCTTTCTAAACTTTGCCACTGCTACTGGAGTAAGATGGTTTCTCGTTGTTGTTCTGATTTACATCTCTCTTATTGTCAGTGATTTGGAGAATTTCTTCATCTGTTGACCATCTGAATGTCCTCCTCTGTGAAAAGTCTTTCCATGTCTTTTTCCCCACTGTGTAACTGGATTATCAGTCTATTTCTTCTGGATGCCCTATAGATACTATAAACTTTTGTTGTAAGACCCTTGTTTGAGATGGTATTGCCTAATGTTTGATCCTAGTAAGTAGGTTTTCTTTTCACCCTGTTGGGAAAAGTTTTTGATGCACACAGAGATTTGATTTTTAGAAGGCCCCATTCATCAATTTTATTCTCTTCAAATTGTGTGTTTTGGGCTGTATTTGGTAATCCTTTATACTAGACCATCAAAGCTTGGTTCCAGTTTGTCTCTTATGAGTTTTATGGTTTTGGGATTTATTCTGAGCTCTTTAATTCACCTTGTGTTGATTTTAGTGCATAGTGTGAGATGTGGATCCTGTTTCAGCTTTCTACAGGTATCAGTCCAGTTTTGCCAGCACCATTTGTCGAAGAGGTTATCATTTCCCCATTTGATAAGTTTTATTTCTTTGTTGAATATCAGTTAATTGTAGATAGATCGGTCCATTTCTATGTTCTTAATTCCGTTCCACTAGTCTGTGTGCCTGTCACTGTCCCAGTACCATGCTTTCTATTTATTACTGCTGTGTAGTAGGTTTTGAGGTCAGGGAGTGCTGTCTCCCACTTCTTTTATGGTTTTCAGAAGTGCTCTTTACTTATTTTGGGATCTTTTTTCTCTCCAAATAAACTTGACAGTTTTTCTTTCTATCTCTTTAAAAAAATGAATTTGGTGATTGTATTTGAATTGCATTGAACATGTAGACTGCTATTGGTAGCATTGCAATTTTCACAATAATGAGTCTTCCTATCCATAAACAGGGCACATTTCCCCCTTTCTTTAAATCTTTTGTTGCGTCTTTCAGAAATGTTCTGTAATAGAACTGAGGCAAAAACAGAGACTTGTACACCATGTTCATAACAGTATTAGTCACCATAGCAAGAACGGAAACAGCCCAAATGGCCAACTGCAATAGAATGGATTGAGAAATTATGGTAAATTCACACAATGGAATACTATGTGCATTCAGGAGCAATGATTTTGTAAATTACTACCTAATGTGGGAGGGACTGAAGAGGATCATGCTAAGTGAAATAACTCAGTCTCATACAGACAAATACAAGTATCCAAGGGGAGGGAGTACTTAAATATAGGATCACAATTTCCACTATTTTCTAGTGAGTTCACATTTTGTCAGTGTAAGGATTTTCATGCTAAATTCTACCTTTTGGTTGAAACTTCAGTCCTTGCATCACCTTTTCAATCTATTCTTCCTGGAGCACCTGGTCCCTCTCCAGGGGTCTATTTATTCTCTGTTTAAAAATAGAACATTCCCTGATATTTACAATCTTATTCTTCAATATTCTGGTGGCATGTCCAAAGCACAGCATTAGTACATCAAGATATGTCTCAAGTAAATTCAGTCAATCATAGTGGAGTTCTCTATTTGCACTTGCTAGGTTATATCTCATGCACTTGCTGCAGAGTGTCAAGGACTGCAGCCTTCAGTATGGATTGAAGCTCAATGCCAAGAAGACAAAGATTCTCACCACTGGACCAATCGGTAGCATCAGGATGGATGGTGAAGAGATTGAGATTATTCACAGCTTCAGTTAGCTCATAATTACTACCAAGTGTTCTTGGATTCCCATTATTCTCAGTGTAAGTGTATATATACCTAGTTACTTAGTGTCAATAATTTACAATGCCAACTCAAAGTAAGAAAACCAAAAGGAAAGGTCATGCTCAACATTTCTCAAGCTGAAAAAAAGAATATCCATCTCAAGTTTGAATACTAAAATTATCTATGTTCAAAATATTTAATGATATATTAAACATCAAAAATGAAAATAATATACAGTCATTATAACAGAAATAATTGATAAGTACTGAAACATTTCAGTATGTGGAATGTGATCCCAAACTTATGGTATTAAAAGGGGGAAAAAATCACACTATCCTGGGGATACTGTGAAAATTCAGCCTCCAAGAATTAACAGAATACTCATTGAAATGTTCAGCAAACTATTTGCAGCCCTAGAAGTTCTCATGAATCTGTGTTAAGAAAGTTGGAATGAAGATATTTGCTGCATTGACTGGAAGAGATTTATATTTTTCCTCATTCTAAAGAAATATGATCCAAGAGAGTAGTGAAATTGTTGAACAATATAGTTAATATCATATGCCAGTAAAGATTTGTTGAAGATAATTTCAAAACATCTAGAGCAAGAGTATGGTGTCAGACTTCGAAAAATATTTCTTTTTTTCTGTTCATCGCCTTGGAAGTCTCCCTCTCCATCCCCCTGAGACCATTGTCTTCAGCTGCCTCAACTGCAGACACATGTTTTCTAATTGATCAGCATCTTCAAGATCATCAATTCAATATCACCAATATCATCTGAGACCAACGTAAGAGAGACCTGAAGAGGCTAAAGAGATACTTCTGTGAGGTGTAGCTTGGCAGAACCCTGGAGAAAGAGCCAGAATTAAAGGTTTTGCTTCTGGATGGTTCAAGGAAGATATTACTTGGGACTTATATGAGATGAGGCTTGCTGAATGATGGAGAAAATACAGAGATCACTTCTATTTTTGTGCTGGACTAATCTAGAGACATAAAATAAGTAATATCCTTTGCCTTTCCTCACCCTCCTCAACCTGTTTCCCTAATAAGCTTTACAGCTTTTTAGATAGATATTGGACCCAGTGATTAATGAAAGTAAACACAGAAACATGGGGTACTACATCTTACCAGCAGGTGTTTCTTATTGTTGTTGTTGTAGTTTTCTGGATGTTATTAATAGGGATAGTTCTTTGAGGAGATAGTGAAAGTCAGACTCAGCCTTCTCTACCTTACGCATGTTGTTACTGATTATTTTTCTACTGGTATCAGAAATGGTGGGATTTTTTGCTCCAAACTCATAGAAACATGGGATTCTGTAAATTTAGAGCTTTAGAAGATGTAAAATTAAAATAGTTCTCCTTTGTTGCTACAAAGTAGGTGAGAAAACCTGAAAGGTTACTTTTGTTGCTACTAAGATGGAAAGAAATGAAGAGAAGCTACTTTACCACCTGAGAGAAAAGGCAGAGAGACTAAAAGATGAAGCTGAAAATTGCTTTGAAACTCTATGTATTGATGCTGGGTTTTTGGGTTCCCCCCCACTTTCTATACTGTTGTGCCAAATGTGATAATGGTTACCCATGGTGGACAGTGTTTGGTGGAGATTCCCGATTAAAACAAGTTTGGAAGCAAGAGTGGCATTCACTTCTGAAACGGCTTGCCTCCAGCAACTCTATGAACAGTGCTCAGGTCTTTCTTTCATAGCGTCGCTATGAGTCATCTATGACTCAATGGCACATAACAACAACAACATATCATAATGTGGAATATATTGTAAAAATGAATATGAAGTACATGTAATGTTAAGATATATGTAAAGATGATTAAGGTTTTTTGTTAATTTAATGTTGAAATGTATTATAAAATTATTAAGATTTTGTTGGTTTAATAGTAAGATATATTAGTTGAGAGAAAGAATGTAAGCAAGTTGTATACTAATTTTCTATGCAAAAAAGGAAAAATTTGCCCCAAGGGAAAGTTGTTGAATGTATAATTTAGTGGAGAAAATGAGACTTGTACCAGGAAAATTTAAGCAGTACTCAGGAGAGTTACATCTGAAAGAAAACAAATAGAAAAAGACTTTGCCAATGTACTGAGGCAAGGTAATACTGGTGCCCATCAGAGTCCTCACTCCAGAACTTAAAGGAAGCTGGTGAATGTCCTTAACTCATGGTGATGACCTGGGTTTATTTGATGAGTGGAATTAGGAGGCATACAGTAATGAAGAGATAGGCTGGGTTTGAATGTGTTCCTTTGACACTGTCCATCTAGTATGACAAAAGGATACGTGATGAAGGGTTACTGGCCTGTGGACAGGGAGTTCTTAGGATCTATGATATATTAGCTTATGTTGGGCTAAGGCTGAGTAAAGGGACCAGCCAGTCTAAAACACAGGAATAGGTGTGGACACCTGACTTTGTGGTTGATGCTCGTTTGGAACCAGCCAAGGATGACTAGGGATGAGTTGATTGGAATCTAACTAGATAAAGAGATCTTCATTCTCTTGTAAGCTAGTGTTGATTGCTGTAACCTGATGTTCTGGAATGGACTTTTGTTTATAGTTGTGAGTGCTCAAAGTTTCAAGGTTCTTAGGAGAAAAAGACATGCTTGTTTCCTCAGAATACTAGTTTTATAGGAATGGGCAAATCAGAAATTGACTATCTAAAATGGAGGACTGAGGCATAAGGAATGAAGTATATGATTTACATGCTTTTACCAATGTCGATGATGATAAGGGGAAGGTTAGTACTTGGGATATGAAAGGCAATATCTAAAAAAGGCAAGGGGTGTTCTATGGTGTTAGAACTTTGAAAAAATTGATTTTATTCCCAGTGCCTTAGCCCTTGCAGGGGGAATGGTCTCCAGTTGCCTCAGTTGTGGAAACATGGAAGTTAAGGAGATACTGCTATGAAGTGTAGCCTGAGAGAACTCTAGAGATGGAGGCAGTTAAGTTTTGCTTTTGGATGATTGAAGAAAGAACTGACTTGATGCTGATATGAAATGAGACTTAGTGGACAATTTAAAAAAAACACTAGAGGCTTTTTGCATGTGTGTGCTGGATTAACCTATGAACTTTCACTGCGTGACACCCTTTGCCTTCTTTCAGCCCCTACACTCTGTTTCTCTAATAAATCCTACAACTTTTGCAATGAATGTTGGACAAAGTGATTAAGGTACATAGGTGCAGAGCATGAAGGACTACTGGATTTTATCAATGGAGACTATTCTTCGTAGAGAGAGTGGAAGTCTGACATGTCCACCCCCCATAATGCCCTTGCTCCTTTTACAAATACTTGAGAGGGAACTGCCATAAATTCAAGCTGGATTCAGAAGAGGTCATTAGATGACCTTCTTACAAAAGGGCTGTTATTGATGATGTCACATGTATCTTGACTGAAAACATCAAATATCATAAAAATGTTTTATTAATCATGTAAAGGCAATCAACTATGTGAATCATAGAAAACTGTGAATTCAATGAAAAGAATGGGAATTCAAAAGCATTTAGGTTTGCTTATTTGGAACTTGGGCTTGGATCAATAAGCAGTTGTTCAAACAGAAAAAAAAAGAGATTCTGGATGGTTTAAAATCAGAAAAGGAAACTTATATAGACCCACCATTGGATTTCGATGACTGTAAATCTTAATGAGAGAAGATGCTCACCTTTCTCCCTCAAAAGTGCCAATGGATTTGAACTACTACTTTTGGTTAACATCATAGAAAACACGAGCCACACCCCCAAAAACCTTTATTTTACTTCGTTAGGTTAATTGATAAAACAAAAATATCTGTACCTGTATTTTTTACCACAATAATTTTTTAGGTTGATCTAATAGTCTGAGAAGCTGGGTAATACTAAGACTGATGAATGTGGCCTTAGGCTATAAAACTAGAAAACTAGGTTTTGTATAATTTTTATACTTAGGTTGAGGCAAATTAATTCCATGGTTGCTATTGCCAGCAAAATCTCAGTGATTTCTACTGTTATCTGTATTAACCTAATTGTATGTTTTTATATTAATTATGCATCAATTCATCACATATACCTTGTTGTTGTTACTGTTGTTGCTGTTATGTGTAATTGAGTCATTTGCAACTCATAGAGAACTTATGTGAAACAGCCCCAAACTCTGCTCTATCCTGTGCCAACCTTTGTCTCTGACACACATACCCCCATTGCCCCAGTGACTGAATCAATCCATCTCATTGAGGGTCTTCCTCTCCTGCACTGTCTGTCCACCCTACCAAGCATGATGTCACTCTCCAAGGACTGGTTACTCCTTGTTTGTCCAAAATATGTCAGATGAAGCTTCAGAATTCTTGCCTCCAAAGAGCAGCCTGGTTTCACCTTCTCAAGGATGAACCGGTTTGTTCTCCAAGCATCCCATAGTATATTCAACACTATTCTCCAGAACCACAGCTCAAAGGCCTTAATTCTCTATCATCCTTAGTCATTTTCCAGCTCTCTGATGCATAGCAAACAATTGAAAGACTAGGGCCTGGATCAAGCACACCTCAGTCTCTATACCGGTATCATTGCTCTTCAGTACTCTGGAGCTGTCCCTGAGAGTAGACTTTCCCATTGCAATTTATCTCTTGATTTTCTGGCATCTGGTATGGAGAATGATTATTGTGGAACCAAGCAAACTAAAACTGTTAACAATCTCAATCTCTTCACCATCCATAATTTTGCTGCCAATGAGCCCAGTGGTGAGAATCATTGTTTCCTTGATGTTGAGCTTCAATCCATATTGAAGGGTGTAGTCCTTGATCTTCTGCAGCAAGCACTTCAGGTCCTCTTCAGTTTCAGCAGTCAGGGTTGTATCATCTGCATAATGTGGGTCGTTAATCAATCATCGTCTAATTCTGATTCTCCATTGCTCCTCATACAGCCCAGCCTCCTGGATGATCTGTTCTGCATATAGATTGAAAAAGTATGGAGACAGAATACAACCCTGGCATAGACTCTTCCCAGTTTTGAGCCTTGCAGTGTCTCCTAGCTCTGTTCTGACAAATGCCTCCTGTTTGAAGTATAGGTTTCACATAAGCACAATAAAAGGTTCTGGGATTCTCATTCTTCTCATAGTCAGTCACAGTTTGTTTTGATCCACACAGTCAAATGCCTTTGCATAGTCAACGAAATGCAGACATTCTTGTGGTACTCTGTGCTTTCAGCCAAGTTCCATCTATCATATACCTTATAGCTGAAATTTTTTTAACTATTATTTATTCAAGCATAATCAAGTGTTCTGGGATTCCCAAATCCACACAGTCAAACACCTTTGCATAATCAATGAAACACAGATAGACATTCCTTTGGTATGATCCATCTAACATTAGTTACAATATCCCTAGTACCATGACCCCTTCTCAGCCCAGTCTGGAATTCTGGTAGTTCTCTGCTGGTGTGCTGTTCCAGTAGTTTTTGGATAATCTTCAGTAGTATCTTGCTTGCATGTGTAATCAATGATACTGTTCTATAGCTTTCACACACGGTTGGGTTACCCTTTATTTGAATGGGAACAAATATAGATCTCTTCCAGTCAGTTGACCAAATGGTTGTTCTCCAGATTTCTTGACACAACTTGGTGAGCACACCAAGGGTAGCACCTGTTAAATATGTCAATTGATATATCATCTATTCCTGGGGCCTTATATTTTGCTATTTTCTTCAAAGAAGCCTGAACTTCTTCCTTCATCACCATAGGCTGTTGCTCATATGTTGTTTCATTAAATTCTTCTGTTTCTGCCAATTCCTTTTGATACAGTGTCTCAGTATATTCTCTCCATCTTCTTTTAATACCTCCTGGATCATTTAATCTTCTGCCTAAAGCATTGTTGATAGCAACTAGAGGTTTTGTTTTTTTCGTTTTTTGTTTGTTTATTTTGTTCAGTTCCTTAAGCTTAAGAAATGCTGCGCAAGTCTCGTCCTTTTGATTTTCTGACTCCAACTCCTTGCACATTTCATTGTAATATTTTATTTAGTCTTCCCGTGCTGCCTTTTGGAATATTTTGCTAAGCTTTTTAGTATCTTGAGTTATTCCTTCTGCTTTGGCTTTTCTACAACACTTGATTTTGCTAATGTGAAACCTATACTTGGACCAAGAGGCAGATGTCAGAACAGAGCAAGGGAAAACTGCACGGTTCAAAATTGGGAA
>NW_006399784.1:2676135-2678887 GCF_000299155.1 Elephantulus edwardii | reverse complement strand
ATTGAATATACCATGGACTGCTAAGAAAACAAACAGGTTCATTCTGGAGAGGATTAAACCAGGCTGCTCCTTGGAAGCAAGGATTCTGAGGCTCCATCTAACATACTTTGGACATGTTGTAAGAAGGGACTGGTCCTTGGAAAGGGACATATCATGCATGGAAGAGAGGAGGGACAGTGTAGGAGGAGAAAGCCCTCTATGAGGTGGGTTGATTCAGTGACTGGGATAATTAGGATGGGAGTATCAGAAATGGTGCTTTTGGCCCAGGACAGAGCAGGATTTAGGGCTGTGGTACATAGGGTCGCTATGAGTCATAAGCAACTCAATGGCACATAACAACAACAACAAAAACAACAACATTTATTCAAAGTGTCTCCTTACTTAAGAGCAATCTTTTATTACCACTAGTTTTAGAGTAACTATTAAATTATTTATATACATCAATATAGTCTGCAATATTTAGCGTGTGTCTACTAACCTCATCTCTTATCATTGTGTAGTCTGGTAGTTTTTAATGTATCATACATTCAAATCATCCAGATAAAATTAACTTTGCACTTTTTCACCAACCATGCCAAAATGAGAGATTTGAGAGTTATTACTTTCACAAGATGGAAGCTCTGATGGCTTAGTGGTAAGGAATTGTGCTCTCAACACAAAGGTAAGCAAGTCGAACATCCCAGCTGTTTTGCAGGAGAGAGATGAGCAATCTCCTGCTATGTACTTACTGCCTCTGGAAACACTGGAGGGTTACCTACGGGTCAGTTCTGACCTGATGGTAGACAACAAAAGCAACGTTCACAATGAGCTATAGTAAACTCGATGGCACACAACATCTTTCTACATGAAGACATCTTGCTGTAATGAGTTACATATTCAGCTACTAACAGAAAGGTTAGTGGTTGAAATTCACCAGTTTCCCTGTGGAAAAAATGATGGGCCTTCTTCACCATTTTACATCAATGGTTGTAGTTAGAATCCACCAGCCTATCAAGAGGAGGCAAGACCCTTGCTCCTATAAAGTTTATCACTTAGGAAACACTATATGCCAATTTGTCTTTGTTATTTATGCTCTTTATTTGTCGGCATCAACTCCACAGTACATAAGACTTTGTGCACATCTCTGTGATTGCATTTCTAATAAGATTCTTCAGTTGATGCCCTGTTGGAACATAATTTTCTATAGATTTTTCATGTCCCTGGGCTTTCTAAGAAAGATACACTTAAGTAACAAATTACTTTAGAAGATACAGATCATGAACCCTCCAGAGACTAGAGATTTAGACATAATACTTCCCCAGAGATGTTCCATGGTAGTAAATAAATTTATCTCAACCCCTCCTCTAAAGATGTTTTCTTTTGTATTCCAGGGTATAACTCTCTCTCTCAAAAGAGGCAGAAAACATCTACCCACAATATTTTTCCCATGGGAATGCGGGCATAGAGTACTGGCAAACGATGTTGTTCTGGTTGCTATCTTTGTTTTGAGAAATGTCACAGACTTAGTAGGTTCCTGTTAATGTGTGTGTGCTTGAATGTACATGTTTATTTATTCGTCTTAAATATTTTTTTTTAGCAATTTTCCCTCCATGCTGCAATCACATTGAGAATTTTACATTATGTAGAGTTTTATTCCCAAATTTAATAATCTTTCTTTCTCCTTGCAAGAAAAAAATATTCAAGATAAATATGTATATATTCATAAGGCTTAAAAGTCCAGCCTTTTAAATTGTAACATAGAACACAAAAGCTTATGAAAAACCAGCATGCATAAAACTCCCTGTACATATAGAACACATACAGAAGGAAAAAAATTTTTATTTAAGTTGAAATAATTATGAATCAACTGCTCTTCTAGCAGAATTTTGAAATATTATAGCATGCATATTAATGAGACCTATTTCTCCAAGAATCATATTAGAATTCTGTAAAACTCAAATTCATTGTCATTACATCAAAACTGACTCATAGATAAGCCTTCAATAGGTTTCTGGAGGTTGTACATCACACATGAGGAGATCTCACCTCCCACAGAATTAATGATAGATTCCAATAGTGGAATCAGAGGGCTTCCACTTTGGGGTTGACAGTGCAACTACCTATTGACTATACTCCCAGAATTCTTTGTTACTAGAATACTTGAATAGAGATGAAAAGTTCTTATACTTAAGTCTTAAATAACTTGGATTCCTTTGGAATTCCTGTCACATCATTTCAAATAGTTTTTGAGTGATGTAAAAACTAACAGCTAAGAAAATTTTACTTGTGTGCTTAGCATTTTGCAACCAAATCTAGGAAATTCTACCATAAACATGCAAATAGAGCTCAGTGGCTGTTTTCTATTTGAATAAGGGAGAGTATAAATAGTAGATAGTGAAACACACACATACTAAGTTCTCTGTCTAACTGCTACTTATCATTCTATCATTTATATGGAGAAAGCAGAACAATGCTGCTTATTTTGGGACTATTCTTGAGCATATGTTCCAGAGGCCCTACAAGAAATTAGCCCTGGACCTTCATGATACACAATGACTTAATGCATCATACTACAAATAAGTGCAATAGTTTCATAGAGAGGGAGCCTTCTCTGCTTCTCAGTTTTGCACTGTTGTTGCTATGTGCCATCGAGTCGTTTCCGACTCATAGCGACCCTATGCACAACAGCCCTAAATCCTGCTCTATCCTGAACCAACCGCACCGCCTCTGACACACCCATCCCCATTACCCCAGTCACCGAATCAATCCATCT
>NW_006399784.1:2673549-2675786 GCF_000299155.1 Elephantulus edwardii | reverse complement strand
GCAGACTTTCCCATCGCGATACGCTTTTTGATTTCCTGACTGCTGGTGCCAAGAGTGTTGACTGTGGAGTCGACCAAACTGAAGCTGTGAACACTCTCAATCTCTTCATCATCCATCCTGACGGTGCCAATTGGTCCAGTGGTGAGAATCTTTGTCTTCTTGACATTGAGCCTCAGTTCATACTGAAGGCTGTAGTCCTTGACCCTTCAGTTTTGCACTAACAATGAAAATATTTCCTTTTACATTCCACCAATCAGCTTTAGTACATCTGTGCCTCAGAAGGCTTTACTTGTTTGGCCTTGAACTATGAAAACTTTGTAGATTGGGCCCCTACTGACCAACTCTACAATACACAGATTTGTGTTGACATTTTTTCAGCAATGCCTGAACAAATTTTTCAAATATATCTTACTGCTACCATGCAGTACAGCATAATTTTACACATTACTTTCTTACCATAGCTTATAATACCTTATATTGAATTTCTCTCTATTAGATTTTCTTGTATCCTTTAGTTGAACTCAATTTCATATTATGTACTCATGAGATAACTAAAAAAACCCAAGAACCTTGCAAACTAAAATAATATTACCAAATACAGCTATTTAGTCAGTTAAAATATGATTTGGAACTCCTGTTAAGAGTCTGGCCAGATTCCCCTCTTATGATGGAATCTTATCATTTTTATGGAAGTGTTGTCCCAGGAGGATAGTATAGACAGCCTTGCCTCTATATGACATAACAAACATTTCCAAGATGTGAGCAAGACACTGGAGTATTTTTCACATAAAATAAACAAGTAAAAATATGTCCAAATTGACATAAAGAAGGAAATGTAATTTATTCTCATCTTTAAGGAGGAAAAAATGTATAGAAAATGTTTATTAACCATAAAGCTGTAATGATGTAATGCTTAGACATGGTTGGTTTTGTTTTTGTTTCTTTTTCCTTTTTTTTTAAAGAGTATTAGCTTGATTTCACAAACCCTATTTTAACAGTTTATGGTTTTTTCAGCAGTATATTTTTTCCTCTAAATATTTAAGGTCAAACATTATCCTAGCTAGAAAGAAATATAATTTGCTATTGAATGGAATGTATGTGTAAAATGAGAAATTCCTACTTGAAGTTTATTTCCACATTATTAAAAAAAATGTTGCATTCAGTCTTAAATGGAAAGTGAACCATTGCCCAGTGAAACTATTTCCCAATTATCACAATAACTTCAATAACAAATTAGCAATTAATATAACACATTAATATTTATTTAGATATATTTTAACTATACATCTCTGGGTTACTTTGTATAATTTTATAGGAAAACTAATTTCATTAAAATTTTCTTTGAACTAAAATGATGGGATGCATATAAATTTCCAACTAATTTGTATTCTATAAATTTATAACATATGATAATAAAGTAGGTTGGATACACATGATTAAAGTAAGATATGTTGGAAAAACTGGTAGATATGGTATGTTGTTATTGTTCTGTACCACTGAGTCAGAACCAACTCATAGTAGGTTTTCAACTATCCAGCAAGTTTTCAGAGGCAGTTGGCAACATAAAAGGAGATTGCCCATCCTTCTCCTGTAGAGCAAATACATATAGCAAGAAAAAATTCAAAATAGAAAAGGCATATAGCATTTTTTAGTCCATGGTAATATTAATATGATTATGAACAATGTGTTATTTTTCATAAATATTAAGTGTTCAACAAATTGGAGCCTTGTTATAATATATTTTTACCCAAAATCTGTTAGTTTTCAAGCTTAATTTTAAGATTTTATGATAATGTTACCAAATTACTTTTAAAGTGTT
This sequence comes from Elephantulus edwardii, assembly GCF_000299155.1. Classification (NCBI taxonomy): domain Eukaryota; kingdom Metazoa; phylum Chordata; class Mammalia; order Macroscelidea; family Macroscelididae; genus Elephantulus; species Elephantulus edwardii. The sequence goes on along the minus strand of NW_006399784.1, from coordinate 2,673,967 downwards.
GTCAAATTTACATTTAAGTTTTCCAATTAATATAAGTTAGCTTTGAGATTTATTCATTGGTCTAGGGATATTCTGATTAAACATAAACTAAAGCCTTTATTATTATAGTCATAGACTTCATATTTAGAAATTATAAAACTAGTAGACACTGGTTTTAAACAAAAGAGAACAATGTATTATAACATTTGTTGTTGTTGTTGCTTGCCTTTGAGTCGAGCATGACCCTGGTAAACAAAAGGCCTGAAGCTCCTTTACAACTATTGATATTTATCAAAGTACACAGGGTTTCTGGACGCATGTTGTTTAGGTAGTGGATACCACTCCTATTTCAAACCTATCATAGTATGTTATCGTTTTTAGCAAGCAAGTTTCTACTGCAGATCATCAAAAACAACTGAAACAGCACATCAGCAGAGAA
>NW_006399784.1:2664570-2668762 GCF_000299155.1 Elephantulus edwardii | reverse complement strand
ATATTATAAATTTATAGATATATATAAATATTATTGTTTTTCTCAAAAGACAAATTGCAATAGGAAAGTCTGCTGCTGGGGACCTCTCCAGAGTACTGAAGAATAATCTGATTGGAAGACTAAGGTGTGCTTGATCCAGGCCATGGTCTTCATAATTACTCTCCTGAACTATCCCTCCACCCTTCCAAGCATGACATCATTCTCCAAGGACTGGTCCTTCATGGCCATGTGCCTTCAGTATGTAAGATGGAGCCTCAAAATCTTTGCCTTCTAGGAGACACTTGATTTCACCCTCTCTAGGGCATACTTGATTGTTCTCTTGGTTGTTCATTTTAGGTTCAATACTTTTCTCTAGAACTGCAACTCAAAGGCACCAATTCTTCTTCTGTCATCCTTAATCATTGTCCAGCTGTGTATGTGTCTTGTAAGAAGCTATGATACAATCCTAAAACCACCAACTGCTTCATGGGAGAATGACAAACAATCTCCTCCAATGGGATTAATTGCCTCTGAAAATCACTGGAGAGTCAATTATGAGTCAATTCTGATTTAATGGAAAACAACAATATTATAATTTATTATATATAAATGATATTCTTGTTAATGTAGTTTATATTTAATAGTATAATGAATTTGACAACAAGAAGCTGTAGTCAAAACAGAAAAATAGAATACTGTTTGGTTAAAAATCAAGAAAGGAGTATTTCAGTAATGTATCATTCCTCAGTACCTTTTAACACTATATATGAAATATCTTTCAAGAGGTTGGCATTTATGGAGAAAAAAGGTGTCAAAATTAAAGAAAGATTTATCAATGACTTTTATTCTGTATATGACACAACCCTGATCACTGAAATTGAGGAGGACTTGGAGTGTTTGCTGTAAAAGGACAAAGACTGCAGCCTTCGATATGAATTGCATCTCAACATTAAGAAAACAAAGATTATCCTTACCACAGAGCCAAAAGGCACTATCATAATAAATGATGAAAAGATTGAGGTTGTTAATAAATTTATCTTGCTTGGATATATAATCAACACTCTTGGATCTAGCAGCCACATAAATGAAAGATTAATTTTATTGGGAAGATCTTCTGTGAAGGATTTCTCCTGTGTCAAAAAGCAAAGAAATCAGTCTAGATACTAAGGTGTACCTGATCCTGGTCATGATCTTCTCAACTGCCTGATATGCATCTGAGAGCTAGACATTATCTAAGGATGACAGATTAAGAATTAATACCTTTGAGTTGCAGTCCTGAAGAAGAATATTGAACATATCACAGATTGCTGAGAAGAAAAAAAAAACCAGATCAGTCCTAAAGAAGGGAAAATCAGTTATTTTCTTGGAGGCAAAGATGTTCAAGCTCTGTCTTATATATTTTGAGTTGTTGTGAAGGACAAGAATTTGGAGAAGGACATCATGCTTGAAAGTGGAGAAGATCAGCATGGAAGAGGAAGATCCTAGGTGAGATGAATGTTTATTCTATTTCAGTGTATTGTTTTCAAATACTCCATTTAAGTAAAAGTTCTATAAAATAAAAAAACCCACATTTTAATAAGTATACTTCAGTGCGTTTTGACAAATCTATTCACTTTAAAGTCCCAGAGGCATAAGCAATTATGCATTGCACTTCTAAATAAAATTCAGTGGTTCAAATGCACCATTCAGTCTTAGAGAGGAAGACTGACAGTCAGTCATCTCTTGGAAAGATTGCAGCATAAAAAATACTAACCACAGAGTAAGCATAAAGAAAGCTTACTACAAGTCAGAACTGTTTTTATGTCAATGTGTCTGGTTTTTTGGTATTGTTTTGTGGATGGGAAAATTTTACTCTTTTTTTGAGACAAAAATCTAATAAGAATAGATATATTTTCATTCACCAATATGTTTTCCGTGGCTGTTAGGTGGCCTCAGCTCTACTTTTCCTGTCAAAGCAAACATTGCTTTCTGGTTTATGATGTCCTTGTTTTTAGCTTGGTTGGTTGTTGGGTTTTGATATTTTTTGTTTTTTTAATAGATTAACGTTAATTGCCATAGAATTTTATATTAATTGAATTGCTGAGTATGTATTCTGAAGAAAGTATTTTTTGAGATGAATCTATGTTTTTCACACTTGGCTTAGTCTACTACTATTTATTGTTGAGTACTACTCTTTTGTCTTAATAAAATTTCAACTTGTTCATTCTAGTTGTGACTATTTACTATTATAAACAAGACTTCTACAAGTTTTTGTCCCAATTTTTATTTTTTTAGACATTGGTTTTTATTTGTGGATTAAGTGGAATGTCTGTTTTGTTTAGCAAGAATATGTTTCACTCTAGAAGAAACTGTTAAGATCTAAATTTAGGCAATACCAGACAGTTTAAAGTAACTTAGAAAAATATTATGAGCCAATAAAGCTCTGAAAAGAAAATATCTTAGCAGAAGAAGCAACGATTCCATAAGCAAAGTATGAAAATATGTCTTCTTTAGGAGAAATTTGTTTCCAGAAAAATTTGGCTGTTGCGATCAGAGCCCAGAGATTTGGACACATGTTTCAAAAAAAATAGTTAAGTGTTTGTGATGCCAAGAGTTCATTGTTCAAAATTATTTTCCTAGCTCTGAATTATGCTTTTACATGTGATGAAGTATTTATTGTATTAAAACAATAAGATTTGAATGAGTTCTAAGCCCCACCAAATAAAGACTTACATAGGCTCATGAATGCTCAGCATTAGCACTTTTTTGGGGGGATGTTCACTCTCCTGGGACATAGCATCTAACTGCGCCATAACTGACAGTCTACAGGATCCTGGCCCATCACTCATCAGCCTCTGCAACACCAGCTTGCATTACTCAAAGTCATGTGAAACATTTTCCTAATGGTTATGAGTTTCTGTGAAACCTTCTGAAACCACAGAACTCAAAAGAAAAGTGATAGAACTGGAGAGAAGAGAAATTGTTGATGTAATGAACTGTGGGATTGTACAGCAGATCAAACATTTATGATATTGTTGACTTAGGCCTTTTAATAATTAGTCTGCCACTAATCTTAACAGGACAGATTAATTACCGAAGCTCTTCCAAAATGAGAACCTGCTTTAGTTTTGCTACTAGACAACCAGGCAACAATTTGAGACATTGTGTCAACTCTATTAAAATTACTTCACTTTATGGATGTTAGGGACATCAGGGTAATTTGTGGACAAATGAGAGGAGACTGTGGAAAAATCATTTATCCTAGTTGAATGGAAATTTTTAAATGGATACTCATGACTGAGATGAATATAGTGACATTTAGAATTGAGACAAATATTCTAAGACAGCACCACAGGAGAGTTCATGGGCCAATGAAGGCTCCTCCTTTTCTCCCCAAATCAAGAATACTTACACAAGCCCATTAAATTCCTCCCTATCATGAGGTAATTAATGATGGTGGACCACATTTGGAATTATTTGAAGTAGAAGGTCATCTAATTATTCAAGATATGAAGTGACTAGAAGCCAGGGTCTTCTGGCCAACCCCCCAGCAGAGTACATGAGGCCATATGCACATATGTGGGTAAATTGGCCTACAGGTGATGAGGAAACCTTCTTGTAACTTCTTGGCACAGAAGCCCAGTGTACTATAATCCTCAAACCTGATGATATAATCTTGAAGTCACCTAAAGTTGTATTAGGAGCTTCATCAAAATGCAACAAATGATGTTATTGTATACAGAACAAGCCCAAAGTTTGGAAAACTTGGCAGGTTTTCAGAAGCTGTTTTATCAAATGGGAGGCAATTGCCCTTACTTCTCTCATGAAGCAGCTGGTAGATTTGAAAGACATAGTTCAGGATGCCAGCACAGTTTCTTATCACTAGCCCACCAGAGCTAAAACAACAATTTATAACAGTGACAAGATATAAGATCAACATACAGCAAGAAAGAAAAGATAGAAAAGGAAACTAAGTAATACCATTTATAATAGCCAGCTATAACATTAAACACTTGAGAATAAAACTACCTAGAGAACACAAAAGACCTTTATAAGGAAAACTACAACATATTACTACAAGTAAGGAAGCTCTGGTGGCCTAAGTGACAAGAGGCTGTGCTGTAATCCTGAAGGTGTGCTGTTTGATTCCTTCAGATGCTCTAATGGAGAAGGAGAGGCAATCTCCTTCTGTGCCAGTCAGATTCAATTTGATGGTATACAACAACAACAACAA
>NW_006399784.1:2658935-2663170 GCF_000299155.1 Elephantulus edwardii | reverse complement strand
TAAGGTGTATAAAAATGTTCTAAAGGGAAGAGGAAAAAAGTAAGGGAAGCAGAAAAAGGGAAAGAGTGCAAATCACTAGGATAGTACAGTGTAGTGGAAAGACAGAGTGTGTGTGTGTGTAGGAATAGGGAAGATTCAATGAGGTCTAAAAAAAGGTAGTAATAATAGGCATGTATCAACATTAATTAACTATATAAAATGTGTATATGGATGATTATATGAAAGACTATAAATGAAAGATTGTATGAAACACAATTTACATGAATGAAACACACAATGTTTATTAATAAATTTTTGCATGCAAAGCAATAAACAAGAAAATATTGTTTTTATACTTAGCTTCATCCTTGTTTGCTGAAGGTGTAGAGAATTTACAACATTTATAGCAGAAGATTTTATATGATAGCCCTTAGTATAGATTACACTTCACTATCAAGAAAATAGAAATGCTCACCAAAGTGGACCAAAGTGAAAATGTGTATGTCAGCTGACTTGACATTGACAGGTTTAAACTACCTAGGTAGGAATATTTACACACTGAAAATTAACTAACACTATTATTAGATAGGTTTTTTTTTGTCCAAAAAGGTGATTGCTCTACGTTTTTCAATAAAGTGTTGATACATACCAGAGTTTTTTTTTTTCTCAAATTTCTCAGGACAATGTTGGGAGGACACTTACCATTTACTTGTGCTCATGAGAAACTTACAGATAGATCAAGATGTTCTCAGTCAGGAATAATCACATATACCCATCGTGGGCAAAAATAGGGACATGTTGTACCTTTTCTTCATCTCTTTTCAATCTGTATGCTGAATAGATCATTCAGGAGTCTGGCTTAATAACGAAAATGTGACAACTTGCATTATGCAGATGACACAACTTTGTGTTATGCAGATGACACAACTTTGATCACAGAAACAGAGAATCACTTAACAGTTTGCTGCAGAAAATCAAGGACTATAGTCTTCATTGTGGATTACATTTCAACATCAAAAAAACCCAAAGATCCTCACCACTGAACCAATAGATAGCACTATGATAAATGAAGAGAAGATTGAAGTTGTTAACAATTTCTTCTTGCTCAAATCCACAATCAATACCCTTGGCACCAGAAATTAGAATGAAAAGGTGAGCTATGACAGGCTAGAGAGAGTGTAGCTGCTTCCTGGGAGAAGGTGATCTTTAGCTACTGTGTTCATCAGCACTACCAAGGACAATTCTAAACTTTAGAAGAGGTTGGCTCAGCCTGAAGAGATTCTTACCCATCTATGCTTGAGAATTGAGAGGGAAGTCAGATAGAGATAGAGGTAAGGTCCTGCCTGCACACAGCCCTCTCCCCTCCCCCATTACAGATAGAGAAAGTATAGGTGCATGCTCAAGGGAGTAGGTTTCTAGCTGCTGTGCTCATCAGTTCTACCAAGACAATACCCAACTTTAGAAGAGATAGATGCAAACTGGAGAGATCTCCACCAAGCTACATGTGAGAACAGAGCGAGTATGCAAGAATTGAAAAGGTGGCAGATAGAAGTTGCATCCTGCTTCAACTTGACCTCACATGAGATAGAGAGAGTGAAGCTTCCTGCAAAATAAAAGTTGCCTCTGGCTTCTGTGCTCATCAGTATTACCAAGAACAATTCCAATCTTTAGAAGTTGAAGGCAGCAGTTAGAGGAGATTCCTAGAAGGTTATACTGCAGTCCAAAGAGAAGTTGAAGGACCTGAGGAAAGGGAAGCTTTCCCACAACACAGGCTTAGAAAGGACTCCTTGCATAGCAATTTGCACTTCTCCATAAAGAGAAGACTTTAAGTTTGCCACTAGGAAATAAAATCATAAAGATTAAAAACTGTCGGCCATCTATATAGAATAGAAACAGCCTAAAACATAATAAGGAAAAAAAAATTATAGAATGTGAAGAAAGTAACAGGCAGCTTCAAACATTGTGACAAAATAAAATAAGCTTTCTTCTAAAAAGTAGAGCAGATTGCATGCCAGTAAATACCCCAGAGACAGAGAGGCAGAAGAAATAAATTAACATGAAAGTCTATGAAGAACTACAGAAGAAGATACAAATAATGGAAGAAAGAATGAAAGCCATAAATAAAGCAAATCCCTACAAAAAAGGAACCAGAATAAATTATTAAAGTGAAATTATATGGAATGCTATAGAAGGTGAGAACTATGGAAGAAAAGAATTCATGCTGAAAAGAAATAAAAAATCACAGAAACAGAGCAAGAAGAAATATTGTGACATAGAGGAATAGGAACAAGTACTGAGGAAAACGTAAAAGATGAAAGAAAAGTATTGATATTATAGATAAAAAAGATAGAACAATTAGAAATTCAACACAGGACAGAAAGAATGAAGTTATCACGGTACTGTAATTAAAAGAAATTAATGAAAACACAATCCAAAATATCAAGACCAAAATGGCAGACATTTCCAATATGCTGAAAGGGGGTGGGGGTAAAGCAGAACAAAAAAAATGAATAGAGAATTAGTGAACTTGAAGACAAGAACTTCAGTGGGAATATACAAGAGGAGAAAACAAAAAGGAAGTGTAAGGAAAATGACAAAAACATTAGAATCGTGTGGGATTACATCAGAAAAGAACAAAATATGTGTAATTGGAATCCTAGAACATGAGCAGGGCAGGAAAAGGATTGAGAAAATTGCGGAAGAGTAGAGGAAGAAAACTTCACAACTATTATGGATAACAGGAGAATCCACATTTATAAGCTCAGCAAATCCCAGACTAGATCCCAAAAGAAAAAAACAAGACAGCTCTTAGTGAAATTCAACAAAATTATAAAAGCAGTATAAGAAAAACAGAGTCGCCTAAAAAGGACAACTAATTAGATTAAGTTCTGATTTCTCAGAAGAAACCATGCAAGCAAGAAGATAATGGAATAAGATCAACAGAAGGTTGAAAGAAAACAGTTATTCTCTGAGCATCCTTTACCCAATAAAGCTGTTCATCAAACATGAGGAAGAAATTAGGTTATCTGCATAAAAATAGAAACTAAAGGAATATGTGAAATAAAGCTAACTCTAAAAAAACACTCTAAGGGGAGTCCTTCACTCAGAGACACCAAAGGAATGTACATGAATCCTAGTAAGTAGAAACAACAAGAACAAAAAAAAGAAACAGCAAAATGGCAGTAGTAAAACTTGACATGTCAATAATTATACTTAATGTGAATGGAATAAATGCACCAAATAAGAGAAAAGAACTAGTAGGTTGGGTTTTAAAATAAACCAAACACTAATATGCTGCCTGCTAAAAATACACATCTAAGAAATGAGGAAAAAGATAGACTGAAAATTAAAGGATGGGGAAAAAATAGACCAAGAAAACAGCACTAATAACAAAAGTATGAATGGTAATATTAATGTCTGATTAAATTGATTTCAGGATAAAACTGCTCAGGACATGTTTCAGGTCTCCACTGCTGCCCCTCCCAATGTCTGCAGACCTCTGGCAGGACCTCTAGATCCAGTTGGTTGGCTCCCCGACATCCACAGATCTCTGCTCCACTGCTCAGGACTGGACACAGGACTCTGCTGCTGCCCCTGAAGATGCCTACAGACATTTGTCAGCACCTGTAAATCAGATTGGCCGGGCATGCCTGGCTCAAAAGATGGGGAACGGCACTATATAATGATTAAAGGGAGAATAGAACAAGATTATACAACCTTGGCCAACATCTGTGCAGCAAATGATAGTCTCACAAAATACATAAACAACAGTTAACAGACTTGAAGAAAGAAATAGACAGCACTCTAATAGTGGTTGGAGACTTTAACACACCACTCTCAAAAAAGGGATAGATCGTCTGAAAAGAAACTTAACAAATATGCAGAAGATCTAAACTATGAAATAAGCTCATTTAAACTTGTGAATGTATTGAGGGTACTGCAGCTAACCAAAAATCAATTTATTTTCTTCTCAAGTGCACATAGTACATTCTTCAGGTGTTATAAAATAGTAGCGTACAAAATAAGCCTCAACAAACTAAAAATCATTGAAATAACACAAGGAAACTTCTCAGACCACAATACCACAAAACTTGAAGTTAACAACCCTATGAAACCAACCACAAGGAAGCTAAATAACACCCTGCTAAAACATTATTGGGTTATAGAAGAAATGAAAAGTGAAATAAAATAGGGTCCCTCAAAACAAATGATAATGAAATTACAACATATCTAAATATCTAGGATACAGCTAAAGA
>NW_006399784.1:2655602-2657636 GCF_000299155.1 Elephantulus edwardii | reverse complement strand
AAAAACAAAACTAATGGGTTTGGGTAAATTTTTTGTCAAGGACCTATCCAGAGTGAATTAAATGGCAACTATGTCACTCTAGAGACTGAAGTGTGCCTGATACAGTTCGTACTCTTCTGAACTGCTTGGTATGCATCTGATAGCTGGATAATGAGTAAGGATGACAGAAGAATTGATGCCTTTGAGTGGTGATGTTGTAGAAGAAAACTGAATGTACTATGGACTCACAAGACAACAGATCTGTCTTAGAGTGGGTGAAATCAGGTTGCTCCTTGGAGGTAAGGATTTTGAAACTCCATCTTGCATACTTTGGACAGCTTGTCAGGAGGGGCCAATCTTTGGAGAAGGACATCACAGTTGGAAGGGTGGAGGACCCACACAGAAGAGGAAGAACTTGCATAAGACAGATTGACACAGTGACTGGGACAATGGGGTCAGGTATGTCAAAGATAGTGTGGTTGGCTGAGGACAGGACAAGTTTCAGAGCCGTTGCTCATAGGGTCATTATGAGTCATAGTTAGGTTCATGACACATAACAATAACAACATATTGTAGTAATAAAAAAAAGAAAAGAAAGAAGAAGAATAGAGTATCTACCAGGTGGAGACATCAGTATCCAGTCTCTTAGACAATAGTGGAATTGGCTATAAAGTCAATATCCAGTTAACAGTATGTTTTGTCTTGATAGCTGCCCACTCTATGGTTTTCAGTGTGTAGTGGTCTCCCTCCACTCCTTTTGCCTTAAGCTCTTGTCTGGAGTAGTGATTACCTTATTTTTCTATGTTTTACTTATTTTTTATGTTCATTCTCCAGCTTATACAGTAATCTATTTCTCCTTAAGTCAGATAATAAATTTGTATTTCATGCAGCTAAGAATGCTGATGGTTACTAACTTCAGAAGTAAAATAAACAAAATTATGAGGAGAAAAAAGTTTATAAAGTGTGAATATTTTGCTAAATTAAAGAAAGACATGATTCATCAAATTAAAAGATATTAAGTTTCACTCATTAGAATGGAATTGTGAAACATCAGAAGCAAAAAAGAATAACATAAAGGGTGCTTTAAAAAAGAATGACAGCCTGACAGATTCCTCATTTGTAACAATACATGCCAGAAGACAGTGGAATAATACATTCAAAATAATACATTCAAACTATCAATCTAAAACTTAATTCCCATCTTAATAGCCATGACACAACATAAGAATTTTTAAGACTAAATTTAAGTTTGCTCAACATAGGCTTTACTAGAAGAAAAAATCTTTTAAATTATATATGTGTGTGTGTATATACATACATATATGTATACACATACACACACACACATAAATTCATAGGTTGTGGTTGTTGCTATGTGCCATTGAGTTACCTGCAATTCATAGTGACCCTATATACACCCTGTGCCAATCTCACTGTCTCCAACACACCTACCCCGGTTACCCAGTCACTGAATCAATCCACCTCATAAAGGGTCTTCCTCTCCTGCGCTGTCCTTCCACCCTCCCAAGCATGATGTCCTTCTTCAAGGACTGGTCCCTCCTTGAGCAAGAGCCTATGGTGATGAAGGAAGAACTTCAAGCTGCATTGAAAGAATTGGCAAAAAAAAAGGCCCCAGCAATTGTTGGTGTATTAATTGACATATTTCAACAAAGAGATGCTGCCCTAGATGTGCTTACCAATTTGAGAGAAAAAAAAAATAGGACAAACACTTGGCCAGCTTACTGGAAGGGATCTATATTTGTTACCATTCCAAAGAAAGGTGACCCAACAGAGTGTGAAAATTATCGAACAGTATCATTCATAGCACATGCTAGCAAGATCCTGCTGAAGATTATCCAAACATGACTGGAACAGTGTATCAACAGAGAACTGACAGAAGTTCAGGCTGGGTTTAAAAGGGGTAGTGGTAGTAAGGTTATTGTAGCTTATATTAGATGGATCTTGCTTGGCTGAAAGCAGGGAATACCAGGAGAATGTTTATCTGTGTTTCATTGATTATGCAGAGGCGTTTTACTGTGTGGATCTCAACAAACT
>NW_006399784.1:2648677-2653604 GCF_000299155.1 Elephantulus edwardii | reverse complement strand
CCAGCCTGGACTTCTGGTAGTTCTCTGTTGATGTGCTGCTCCGGTCGTTTTTGGATAATCTTCAGTAAAATCTTGCTTGCATGTCAAATATACATATACATATACAATAAAAGAATGAGCAAATACATCAGAAATGTTATGAAAACTTAGAGAAAGTTCTTGTTCTTTTTGGTGCCATTGAATCCAATACAACTCATTAAGTAAATTTCTGAACAGATTTGAACCCTGTTATATCCTGTTCCATCTTTATAATCTCTGATATATTTAAGCCCATTGCTATAGTTAGTGTGTCAATCCACCTTGGTGAGGATTTTCCTCTTTCACTAAGTCTCCACCTTTCCAAGCATGATATATACTCTTTTCTACAGAATAGTCTCTCCTTAAACCATGCCCAATGTATGTGTGATGAAGCTCTTTCATCCTTACCTCTAGAAAGCACTCTACCCATTTTTTAAGACATACTTTTTTTTTCTTCTTGGTAGATGATGGAACATTCAGTACACCTCTCTGGAACTATTACTCAAAGGCATCATTTCTTCCTCTGTCATTCTCATTAATTGTCTTGCTCTCATATGCCTAGAAAGTAATTCGAAAGATTATAGTCTTTATCTTAGTCTTTGAATAGTCTTAGTCTTGAATTTACCACTTAAAAAGAAATCATAAAACATTTTCAATAGCAACGTATACTTTTTTAAAGAAAAAGCCTATTTAAAAATAATTTCTGTACAAATTAAAAATGTACCAGTTTTAATCTCAAGTATGGAAGCAGATAATCGATACACTGAATATGTTTATCAACCTAAAAGTTTCCTTATGCCTTTTTCCCAATCATCCCATAGTAGCTTAGCTGTCCAGCTTCTTTAGACGGTGTGTTTCAGGGAATATGGCTGACCGATAGCACTGTCTGCCTTCTTTCTTGATCCATAAATAGCTTTACAATGAAGTCTTTCCTCTGGTAGGCTGCTTCTAGGCAATGACAGAACATAACAGAGGTGCTAATATTGGCAGATCCTATATAACATGGAACTCTTCTAAAAATCTTCTCATTAACATGGCCACAATTTTAAGACTTGGCTGCAATTTGTAACACTTTGTACCTAAACTTCTTTGTTTCCTCCTTTGCTTTCACAGTTACTACTTCTACATTATTCTTGCCTACAATTGCTCCCTTACCTTATTTTTCGTACACATATTCTCAATAAATATTTTGTGTATGAAACCAAATGGGATAATGGTTTCCCATGGTGGACAGTGTTTGGTGGAGCTCCCAAGTTATACAAGTGTTCAGGTCTTTCGTTCATGGGATCACTATGAGTCGCCTACGACTCAATGACACTTAACAACAACAATAAAACAATAACATAGAGATAACTTAGTTGGCCTAGTGGACAGAAAGTGATGCTACCAAGCTAAAGGTGGGGGATTTAGTCTGTGGCCCTCATGCCTGTTTTTTATTGTTTTTGTTCAAACATTCTTCTACATGGTATAACACTGATCTGTCCATTTGCTCTACAGAGGTAACTCGTGGTTGCAGTAATGCTGAGCACTGTGACACTGGTGTGTCAAATGTGATCACATGGTGGACAGTGTTTAGTGGAGCTCCTTGATTAAAACAAGTTTGGTAGCAGGAGTGGCATTCACTTCTTAAGTAGCTTGCCTCCAGAAATCCTATGAACTTGGAGAAACGATGAAAGTTATATAAGAGCTCAGTGCTTTCATTGATAGTGCTTCTAGGAGTCATCTACGACTCGACGGCACTTAAAAACAACAACACTATGCAACCAAATAATTTGTTTTGCAGAGAACTTAGACTGGTATGGGTGCCTCCAAAAGTAGTCGAAGAAGCAGTCTATAAAATAAGGTGTTGGTTCTGTCTCATTGATGTGACCAGACAATTGCATCCTGATTGACTCTCAAGAGTTAATTTCTTATGTTTGCGTAGATGAACAATCATATTATTGAATATCTTTCACTAAATATGTGTGTATGCTTGTTATTGCTAACATTTCATATTCTGATACACACATACACACACACACACACACACACACACACACAAACACAAGCTTACTCTCACATTTTGCTCCCCTACACTCATTTTTGAGAGAATGCTATTTCTCCAATTTATTTGATGATTACAAGTGACTCCATTATAATATTTCCAATCAGAAATCAGAATGAAAATTGCAGAACACTTAATTGTGCTCAGGAAGAACCTATACCTGGACCAGGAGGCTGTTGTGCAAACACAGAAGGGAATATTTCATAGTTTAAAATTGAGAAGGGAGTGCATCATCATTGTATTCTCTTTTCATACATTTTCAAAGAGTATTCTGAGCAAATTATTTGAGAAGTTGAACTCTCAGATTGGAGAGAGACTCATCAAATAACCTGTGTTGTGCAGGTGATACAACCTTTCTTGCTGAAAGTGGGGAGGACTTCAAACACTTGTTGCAGAAAATCAACGCATGCAGCTTTTGTCATGGATTGCATCTCAGTGTAAAAGAAAACAAAAAATTTTACCACTGGAGTAATAGGCAGAGTCTTGATGAATGGAGAAGAGATTGAAACAGTCAACAACTTCATCTTGCTTGAATCCGCAGGTAACCACCTAAATACCAATAGCCAGAAAATAAGGAGACATTCTCTATGGAAAATCTGTAGTTAGGAACTTCTCCAAATTATTGAGGAGTAATGATGTCACTTAAAGACGTGGGTACATCTGATTCAGGCCATTGTCCTTCTGATTACTTGCGAAGCATCTGAGATATGGACAGTGAATAAGGATGACAGAAAAAGAGTTGATGCCATTGAGCTGTGGTGTTGGAGAAAAGTACTGAACATCCCATGGATGACCAGAAAACAGATATATCTTGGAGAGGGTGCATCCAGAGTGCTCTTCAAAAGTAAAAGAGATAAGTATTCGCCTCACATACCTTGGTCACATTACTAGGAATGACTATTACTTGGAGAAGGACATAATGCTTGGAAGGGTGGAGGGTCGGTGAAGGAGAAGAAGACCCTCAAGTAGGTGGATTGACATGGTGACTGCTGTTATGGACTCTTGTGTATCAGAAAGTGTGAAGATGCCTCAGAATAGAGCAAGGTTCAGATTTTTTTGTTCATAGTGCTGCTATGAGTCATACACAACTTGACGGCATCTTACAACAACAACAAAGATGTATATTAATTTCACTTTAAATATAAGAATAATGCTTCAAATATTTGCATATCTTTCACATTTATATGACTTAAATATCTTAGTTTTATTTTTATTTTAATCATGTTTTAAAGCCACTTTGTTTAGTCTTGCTATATTTCCTTGGTAGGAACTTAAAAGAAGTTAACACTGTAAGGTCATATCTAAAATTGGTTATGTACATATATACTATATAAGTAGTTGATTCAGAATTATAATTTTATAATTCTTAGGCAAAGGTTCATTCAACACTCTACCTTTATAGTTCATATTAGCAGCTGACTTTCAGAGTTGTTTTAGTTTGACTTAAGACTCATTATTGTGAGAAGCAGACTGGCTGTATTTCTTCTAAGAAAAAGAGCACGTTAGTGACTAGAAAGGATCAGAGTTATTTAAAATTAATAAATGCCAGATCTTTCCCATTCTCTTTATGCCCTCTGTCCACTCACCAAATTGTGCAACACTGATTTCACCCATACACATCCTCACCTCTCATATTCAAGCCCTTCCCCCCTTGTATCTCCATATGTTTTACTCATCATCCTTCTATTTTTACAATAATGGTCTTATGCATCATTTATCCTTATGAGACTGAATTAGTTCATTCAGCAAATATGGTGGGGATATGAAAAGACAGGGTAATGGTAGAAATAGTCCAATAGTGATTAATTTAATAAAACATAAAGAATGAGAATGGTTGTATGAAACACAATGTAAATGAAGAATAGTGTGAAACACAATTTATATGAACTTTGTAAGCAAATCAATATAAAACTCTAGAAAATTAAATAAATGCCTACAGAAGTTGGGCAAAAATGATTCAATTGTTATCAACAAAAAGGAAAGTACAACTGGTTAGTGTAGAAGTAGCTATTCTTTTTTTTAAAATTTTTATTGTATTATTTTTATGTGTACCATCAAATCAGATCTGACTGGTACAGGAGGAGATTGCCCCCTCCTTCTCCAGCAGAGCATCTGGTGGATTTGAACCATGTACCTCTGGGATTGCAGTGCAGTGTCTTGCCACTATAGAAGTAGCTATTCTAACATTTTATATTGACTACAGTATAATTGAAATTTGTATAATTTTCTCTTAAGATTGATTTTGTCTTCTAAAAATATTGTTTAGGGGTTTTTTTTGTATTTAAAAAGGTTTTTCCTTGAAAGTCATGCCTTTTTGAGGTCAGAATTGCTTCCACTGTGGAAAGCTGGGCCACTTCAGTAGACAGTGTCACAGACGAGAGTCACAGATAGGCAAGGGAGTAGAGAGGAAGCTCCCACTCACTTGCTTTACGTGTGGCTCTGAAGGACACTTGGCCAAGGTGGTCCACATCAGGTCCTTGTGGCAGACAGGACTGACAGGCCCCAGCTCCCAGCTGGAAGCAAAGGAGGACACTTCAGTGATTTAGATCCTCCCAGAGGAGCTGTGGGTGAGCATTAACATTACTGGTAAGTATATACATTTTCTCCTGGACAGAGAGCCTACTAATTGGTCTTGAAAGCCTTCTGAGGTCCCAACTCTTCTCACTATTTCTTAGTTGTTGGAATGGACAGAAAACCTCATAAGCAGTTCCTTAATTCACCTCTACCTTGCATTCGAACTTCCAAGTTGTAAAACAGCCCAGTGGTAGATCGAATTTGCTCCAGGACTTAAGAAGCATAAATGACATAGCTGAGCCTCTACATGTTGTGGTTCTTAACCTCTACACTATAATAGACAAAGTGCTA
>NW_006399784.1:2623190-2648209 GCF_000299155.1 Elephantulus edwardii | reverse complement strand
GGGGGGTGGGGAAGAAGAACGAACTGGGGAGGAGGGTAGAGAAAACAGTGCAACAGTAAATGAATGAAAACCCAAAATCTCTGTAAATGTTCATTGAAGCTAATAAAATTTAATAATAATTTTCAAAAAAGAAAGTCATGCCTTTTCCTGAAAACAGAATAGTTATTAAAGAAGATATGTTTCTACTAATTAAAATATTTTAATATACAATTAATCTATACAAGGGTATTAATGTACTGATTGTCTTACAATGTTTTTTTGAAAACAATTAAGATCATCGACAAGAAGTGATACAAAATAATTCCTGCTCCGTTTGGAGCAAAATTGGTAGTGAAGATTAAACTCACTCTACACTGGAGATACAAGGGGTTTCAAACGGGGCCTCAAGAACTAGAAGTTCTAGTTAGAAATGTGTCAGTAAGAAAAAAAACAGTTAATGTTTTCTCTAGGTAATGTGGACAAGATTTAATTCTCAAATTTACTTCATTGTTAAAACATGGTAGCTGATATCATAAACTATATTTTATTAAAAAATAGTAAATCTTTATTCTGTACAAGGAGCAATTCTTGCTTCTAGACATATGTTTTTGTTGTTACTGAATGTCTTTGAGTTGGAATGAACCCACTGCTGATTCTCTAGTAGGTTTTGAGAAGGAGTGTAATTCACAGTGGGGGCAATTGCTTCTCACAGAGAAGCTGGTGAACAAATTTGATTAAAAACAATTTCAGCCATGG
Source organism: Elephantulus edwardii (assembly GCF_000299155.1). NCBI lineage: Eukaryota > Metazoa > Chordata > Mammalia > Macroscelidea > Macroscelididae > Elephantulus > Elephantulus edwardii. The sequence goes on along the minus strand of NW_006399784.1, from coordinate 2,647,474 downwards.
AGGTTAAAATATATTCCCAAAGATTACATTGATAGGTAAAAATTCTCATTGATGGAACCTTCATAAATGTCTAAAATATATTTTAAATCTAGATAAATTTAAAACCCATTCTATATCTTAGTTATGTAATTCTTGGTAGAGTCTTAATGTTTTGTTTAGAAACCAATATGTCACGAAGCATACTAAAACTGCAGTGCCACTTTTTTCTACTTGCTAATTTACTCCATTAGAAGGTAAGTTGAGATGACTGTAAATAAGTAAGCAGACGTATACACAGTAGTAATTTAGCAAAACAAGTGAAAAAAGATTTTTTTAAGGTAATGCAAAGGAAGCATGGTTGGTGAAAGGTAGGCCATGGGAAAGAGATAAAGAAAAAAGGAAGAAGAAATGAGGAAGATATCTCTGGCAAAGTCAAGGGTGGACTCAAAACTTTTGGCATACTTGCAGGACAAGGAAAGAGAGAATGAGACCTAGTTTCAGGTGGACACTGCTTTTATGGGTTTTCAGTCTCCTGAAACTGGTCATATATATAGACATAGCCCCACCTAGAAACCTGTGGTATTGGTTAGGGTTTGGATCCCCTAATTTCTAAGTAGGTAGTTTCTTTGCCTTGAAATATTTGTTTTGGTTTTGTAAAATTCTTTTCTTATTTCTTCTGAAAAATCTCATTTTTAATCCTTTCCTATGGAGGAGGGAGGTAGAGAGATAGGCAGAGACAGACCAGGTAGCAATTCTATCCTTTGACAATTTCCTCTAATATGTACCTAAAAAATAACATGATAGCCTTAACATTAATATATTAATAAGGTACTTAAAAAAACAAACAAAATGCAAACTAACAAAAGACTCCTCAATGTAAAAACTACATATTCCTTAGGCAACATTTTATAATTTTTTAAATTGAAATTCATTTTTTCCAGTAACTAGTATCACTCTTGGCACCAGTAGCCAGGAAATTAAAAGACGTATTACTATGGGTAAGTCTACTGTTAGGGACCTTGCCAAAGTTCTGAAGAGCAATGGTGTCTCTCTGCAGACTAAGATGCATCCGATACAGGCCATGGTCTTTGAAATCACTTGTTATGCATCAGAGAGTTAGACAATGACCAAGGAGGATAGAAGGAGAATTGATGCCTTTGAGCTGTGGTGCTGGAGAATATTATTGAGAAAACCATGGACTGCTAGGAAAACAAACATATTCATCCTGGAGAGGGTTAAAGCAGGCTGCTCCTTGGAGGCAAGGATTCTGAGGCTCAGTCTAACATACTTTGGACATGTTGTAAGGAGGGACCGGTCCTTGGAGAGGGACATCATGCTTGGTAGAGTGGAGGGACAGCACAGGAGGGGAAGGCCCTATATGAGGTGGATTGATTCAGTGACTGGGGTAATCGGGGTGGGTGTATTGGAGACAGTTCAATTGTAACAGGACAGAGCAGAGTTACCGCTATTATACATAGGGTTGCTATGAGTCACAAGGGACTTGACGGCACATAACAAAAACAACAAATGTCACTAATATCACACACTAGCAAAATCCTGCTGAAGATCATCCAGAAATGACTGGAACAGTACATTGACAGAGAACAACAGAAATGAAAGCTGAATTTAGAAGAGATCATGGCACTAGTGACCTTATTGCCAATGTCAGAAGGATCTTGGCAGAAAACAAAGAGTACCAGTGGAATGTATGTGTTTCATTGACTATGCAAAGGCACTTGATTGTGTGGATCACAACAAATTGTGGCTAACCTTGAGGAAAATGGGAATCCCAGAATACTTGATTATGTTTATGCAAAACCTGTACTTGGACTAGGAAGCAATCATCAGGACAGAACAGGAAAACACTACCTGTTTAAAAATCAGGAAAGGAATGCATCAGGGCTGCATCTTGTCTCCATACCTTTTCAATCTATATGCAGAAAAGATCAGTTGGGATACAAGGCTTTATGAGAAAGAATGTGGCACCAGAATTGGAGGTAGACTCATCAACAATTTCTGTTATGCAGCTGACACACCCTTGCTTGCTGAAACTGAAGAAGACCTGAACTGCTTGCTGCAGGTCAAAGAATATAGTCTTCAATACGGATTGAAGCTTAACACCAAGAAGACAAATATTCTCACCATTGGGCCAACTTAAAGCATCATGATAGATGGAGGAGAGACTGATCTTGTTAATAATTACAGCTTGCTCGGCTCCACAATCAACCCTCTTAACACCAACAGTCAGGAAATCAAAAGACGAATTACACTGGAATATCTGCTGTCAGGGACCTCTCCAGAGTGCTGAAAAATCAATGATGTCAGAATAAGGTATGCCTAATACATGCCGTGGTCTTCACAATTACTTGTTATGATTCAGAGATTTGGACAATGACTAAACATGACAGATGACTTGATGCCTTCAGATTTTGGTGCTGGGAAGAGTCTTGAACATAACATAGACTGCCAAGAAAACACATACATCTCTCTTAGAGAGAGTGGTATCAAGTTTCTCTCTGGAGGTTAGGATTTTGAAGCTCCATCTTACATGCTTTGGGCACATAACCGATAGAGACCAATCCTTGGAAAGGAACATCATGCTCAGAAAAATGGAGGAACAAACAGTGCAGGAGAGGAAGACTCAGGATGAGGTGAATTGATACAGTGACTGGGATATTGGGGCTTAGTGTGTCAGAATTAATGAGGCTAGCTCAGGACAAGGAAGGGTTCAGAGCTGCTGTAGGCAGGGTTGCTATGGTTATCAGGAGACTCGGCAGCATATAATAATAACCAAAACAACATCAATTGAAATTTATTCCTTTCCAGAAATTAGTATTCTATCTTTCTTTGAATTTCTGCATTGCATTAACTATGAATCTTCATAAATAATATCTGTGTATATAAGTGTTTGCTGAAATTACAGTTTAGTATTTAAATAAAAACACTGTTTAAGACTGTATATTTGTGTTTTATTAACTATGCAAAAGCATTTGACTTTGTGGACTCTAACAATTTGTGGCTAAAATTGAAAAGAACGGGAATCCCAGAACACAAATTTGTTGGTGTTTGTTGTTGTTATGTGTCGTCAAGTAGCTTGCAACTCATAGAGACCCTATGTACAACATCCCTAAATTCCGCTCTGTCCTGTGCCAATCGCACTGTCTCTGACACTCCCATCCCAATTATCCCAGTCACTGAATCAATCCACTTCATAGAGGGCCTGCCCCTCCTGCACTGTCTCTCCACCCTCCCAAGCATGATGTCCCTCTTTAAGGACCGGTCTCTCCTCACAGCATGTCCAAAACATGTTAGACGGAGCCTCACAATCCTTGCCTCCAAGGAGCCACCCGGTTTAACCCTTTCCAGGACAAATCTTTTTGTTTTCCTAGCAGTCCATGGTATTCTCAATACTCTTCTCCACCACAACAGCTCAAGGGCATCAATTCTCCTTCTATCCTCCTTCGTCATTGTCCAACTCTCTGATGGATAACAAGTGATTGCGAAGACCATGGCCTGTATCAGACGCACCTTAGTCTCCAGAGAGACACTGTTGCTCTTCAGTACTTTGGAGAGGTTCCTAACAGCAGACTTTCCCATGGCAATGAGCCTTTTAATTTCCTGGCTGCTGGTGCCAAGACTGTTGACTATGGAGCCAAGCAAACTAAAGCTGTGTACAATCTCAATCTCTTCACTATCCATCCTGATGCTGCCAATTGGTCCAGTGGTGAGAATCTTTGTCTTCTTGACATTGAGCCTCAATCCACATTGTAGGCTGCAGTCCTTGACCCTCTACAGCAGGTGCTTCAGGTCCTCCTCAGTTTCAGCAAGCAGGGTTGTGTCATCCGCATAGCACAGATTGAATAAATCTGCTGTCAAAGGTCTCTTTAGAGTGCTAAAAGGAACGATGCCAGTATAAGATGGAGGTGAAGATGTGCCTGATCCAGGCCATGGTCTTCACAATTACTTCATAAACATCTGAGAGCTGCACAATGACTAAGGATAACAGAAGAAGAAACAACAACTTTGATTTTTGGTGCTGGAGAAGAGTATTGTATATACCATGGACAGTTAAGAGGACAAACAAGTCTGTCCTGGAGAAGGTTAAACCAGGTTGTTCCCTGGAGAAAAAGATTTTGAAGTTCCATCTCACATACTTTAAACAAGAAGTCAGGAGGGGCAAGTCCTTGGAGAAGGATAACATGCTTATAACGGTGGCAGGACAATAGAGGAGAGGAAACCCTGATTGTAATGGATTGACACAGTAACTGCCGTAATGAGAGTAATATGTTGGATAAGGTGAGGCTGATTCAGGATAAGGCAGGGTTCAGAGCTGTTGTGCATATGGTCATTATAATTTGCAGATGACTCAACGACATGTAACAACAACAACAACAACAACAATCATATATATATCTGAAGGAATTAAAGTTAAAAATTTCTAAAGCACCTAATAATTAGTTTTAGCTCTTCAGATCATTTTAAGGTTTTTTTCTACAATATAATAAAATGCTCTATTTTAGTCCTACATACCTTTAATTTCTCTACATAATTAATTGTAAAATATAAATAATTAATATTATTGATAATCAAAAGTTTTAGTGTTCCATTAGCTTAATATATTTTATGAATAATGGCAAAATTGGCAATTACATTTTATCAGGCATTACATTAAAGTATTATTTAGTTATTTTCAAACAAGACTAAGCCTTACATAAAGAATAAATTTTATTTACAGACTAGGCTAATTTCCTGTTTTATATAATTTTGTAAGGTTGATTTGTAAATTAGGCTTTGACAGAAACAAGGAATTTGAACCAATCAAATCACAATAGTTAGAAACATTTGATTTAATTTGTCATTAGATTTTAGCAATTGATAGGCAGTGTTCATCTAAATTCCTATTTATTAAAGATCAGATAGAATAACTATTAACATTTCACTTTAAATCTAACTATAGACACCAGACTTAGGACTCAAACAGCAGAAATATTATCTCAGTTGTTAACTGATATTTGAGATGCCTTGTATATTACACCTGAAGCCTTTTCTAAATAGAGTGGTATGGTTAATGATACAGATATAAACTTAACTGCACATTTCCATGATTCTCTGGCTTTCATTTTGACCTTTAATATCTATCATTTAAGCAAGGTTGGGTTTTGGGTTTGTTTTTTAGTTAGTTTGTTTGTTTGTTTTCTTTTGCTTAAATGTCTTCTTGCTAACTAGCTTGGATTTTTTTTCTCCTCAAGGTCCCCAAACATCTATTAACACTTTCTTTGACAAATAATCTTATGATATGTGTTACTTATCTTGTAAATTAACACTTATTTATGGGCGACCTAGTCCTGTATTACAGGGCAAAAATCTGATGAACTGAGGTTAAGAAACTAATATTTGATATTAAACCTACATTTTTGCTCTTTTGAAGTTAAGGTTGTATGAGCATTTCCATTAAAAATTGATTTACAGTGGTTTGTAACTTAACTGCGAATAATCTGTCCATGAGAGATGAAAACTGATATGTGAGTGCATCCCACAGGAACCGATATATAATTAAATTTGCATGGATATTTGAAAGTTAAATCACAGGAGGTTAAGGGTGATATCTAAAGCCATGGGTTTAGGGAAACACTGCAAATTTAATTTAGGTTGAATTATTTAATTTTTAATTAGCAAATACTATTGATTTAAATAATCATTCATAGAAATTACAAAAATTTTAAAGTGCCTAAATATGTTTGGAAACTCATCACTTAATATTTTAAGTTAATGCTAACAAAAATGAGGAATAGTCTGTAAAATTATTTTTAGTTTGTTGCTAATTTATATTTATACCTTATTATTTTCCATTTAAAACATTTTAATCAATAATTTCAGTTTCTTGCTGGTCTGATTTTTCTGAAAAATCTTGTACCACATATTGAAGGTCAAAGATAAATGATAGTGTATTTTCTTGGAAGAAATAGTATTCTATTAATCTATGAAGGTATGTTGTTGTTATTTACCATAGAGTCAAAAATGACCCACAGATGACCCTCCGCCGGAATTTTAGAGACTGTTAATATCACAGGAAGAAACTTCCCATCTTTTTCCTGCAGAGCAGCTGATGGCCCTGAACCACAGCTTCTTGCCACTAGGCCACCTATAGCAGGTATTTTTTTGTGTGATAGTTATTGGTAAGTGCCATCAGGTTCATTACAACTCATAAAGAGCCTAAAAACAAAAGATTAGACTCTTTCTTTAACCTGTATCATCCTCATCAGCATGTTCAAGTTCATTGTTGCAGTCACTGTATCAATCCATTCATCTCATTGTTGGTCTTCTTTTTTCTGCTGACCTTTCCCAGTATGATTTTTCTTTCAAGACAGACCTCTTGTGATAAGATACTCAAAGTATCTGACACAAATTTTTAACAATCTGGCTACTAAGGAGACCTTGATTGAAATTGTTCCAGAACAAACTTGTTTGTGCTTTTGGCAGTCTAATATTTAATATGTCTCACCAACATAATTGAAAGGCACTCATTCTTCTTTGGTCATTCTAATTCTTTGACCAACTTTCACATGCATGTTGAAAATACCATAGCTTGGATTAGGCACAATTTAGTCTTTAAATTTATATCAGTGCCCTGTCAATGAGAGGTCATCGTTAAGTGTAGAGTTATCCAATTCTTTCTCCCTCTATCATGATTTTATCCACTATTGCTTAATGAGGCTGTTTTTTGCTTGTTTTTCCCATCCTGATGTTTCCATATAACCCTCCTCATATAATCCAGTTTCTCAAATCATTTTCTCAGCATAAAGTAGAGTGGCTGGGGATGGGGAAGGTGAGGGTGGGATTGCCCTTGTGCCATAGAAACTTGCTCAAAAAAGGAAGCTGTTTTGCTAATCAAAAGGGGGCTTGTTTCCTGCAGATTTTTCAGGTCTCCCTCTGATTTCAAAAAATGTTACACACTCTCCTCTCTTGGATGGTCACTGTACCTGTAAATATACCCAAAGAAAAAGACAGTAATTGTTTTCCTTTTCTTTATTTTGGCTTTTTGTTGTTGTTGCTGTTTTTTTTAGTGTAAAAATGATAAAATCATACAAAAAGTATCTCAAAGAAGTTTGCGTAGAAAGGTTTCAACTGATTTCCTATGAAATAGTAAATTTAGAGAGAACAACTGAGTGAAATCAAAGGGATGGAACATACTAAATTATATTTTGAGTAATTGAAGAATTCAGACAAGAAAATGAGATGTGTATAAAAATCAGGCGGTTTGTCATCATGGTTTATGCTCCTAGATAATAGGATATTAAAGGAAGTTTTTAAAAAGAACATTGATCCTACCCAAAATAGTATTTGGTAATATTGTATATTGATATTATTACAATTTGCTTGATACTGACAACCTAGGTAATATTTCGGTTTGAATCTCAGGGGGAAAATGCTTCATTTTTCTGTGTATTTTTTTATTATGTCATATCCACTTATAACTACTCTGTTGTTGATAGGTGCTGTCGAGTCGAGTCCTACTCAAAGTGACCCTATGAACAAAATATCTGAACCCTGTTCTATCCTGCGCCATCCTCGCACTTCCTGATAAACAAGACCCATTGCAGTAGTCCAAAAAATGCAGTATCTGTCTTGAACTTGTCAGAATTAAATTATACAAAGCAAATGATCACTTCACAAAATGTTTAAGCACCTGATAAATAATACTTACTATTGTTATTAAGGTGAATGAAAAAAGAAGAAATCTACTAAGCCAAGAGAGAGTTATACATCAACCTGAACAAATATCTTAATTCATGAAAATGATAATATGCATTACCAACAAAAAGTGTGGTAAAACAAGCAAGCTTTGGAAGTAGATTAAGCATGATTGCAAGATAATTGCTATTGATATAATTTTAAGATACTCTGGACAAGTGAGTGTATAAGACAGCATCATGATAGTAAAGCAACAATATTCATAATAAAGTTAACAGATAAGCTTAAATATAAATTTTAAGCACAAAAAAGGTGGTGTATAAGCTTCGTAACAACAGCTTGGTGCTCAGTCTAGCCACTGTCTTTGACATAACTTCCTGTCCTGTGCAGTTATAGTTGACCTTTGTCCTCTCATGAGTCTTTTTCCTATTCTGGAGACACTGTGTAGAGCATTCAGAATGGCCCAGCATCAGACCTACCTTCTAGGTTGAGCTATAATGCAGTCTCTAATGAAACTAGGCTATCTTGAACCACTGGTAATAGAATTGTGTACCTTTATACCAAGAAGGTTGGGAAAGCTCAAAAAAATGAATGTGATGTGTGCCCAGGCTGACTAAGAGGGGTTCATGCTGTGAGACCTAAAGTTCTCATGACGTTGTCAAACCAAGAAACAAAAAACCCAAACACAAAAAACCAAAAAAGTAAACACCAAAAATCATGTCAGCAGAGCTCCTGGTGGTTCCATATATGCAGTGTCCGTGTTGGGATCAAGCCTGCTTCCTTTTGTGAGGAGCAGAAAATTGTTGTTACAGTACTGAAGGCACAAGCACAAAGAGAGCTAAATAAAAAATGGTGCTTCTTTAAGTAATAATAATGATAATAACAAAAATGAAAATTTTAACTTTTCAAGAATATATTGCTATTGTTTTTAGGCACCTTGACATAAAATATTGTCTCTGAAATTTTGCGCTATCTTTGAAATCTTTACCATTCTCAAGCCTGCTATTGCAGTCACTGTGTCTATTCATCTTATTGTCTCCACTGATTTTCTGCTTTTCCCAAACTGAGTGTTTAAGGTTTATCATTCAGACATTTTCTAGCCAATTAATAACTGTTGTTTTCCTAATTCACCCTGTTAAGATTAATAGCAGATTATTTATGAGATGTCTCAGGTAAACATAGTTCAAAATACTTAACCAGAAGAAAGAATCCATAATTTCTAACATGAACAGCTCCAACTATGTCTCAGTTCACCAATTCTTCTATGGGCCTTGGGTTAAGATTCATTAGAAGGTCTTCCATTCTACAATAATGGTTTTATGCACTATTTATCCTTGTGGAACTGAGTTCACTCAGCATAATGCCAAGTGAATTTGATCATTTTGATTTTCCAACTCTGGCCCTTTGCACATTTCATTATACTACTTCACATTGTCTTCCTGGGCTGCCCTTTAAAATCTTCTGTTTATCTCTTTATCTTCTTGACTTCTTCCCTTTGCTTTGGCCTCTCAGCACTCTAGTGCAATATTCAGAGTCTCTTTGGACACCCATCTTGGTCTTTCCTTCCTCTTTCATCTTTGTAATTATCTTTTGCATTCTTCCTGGATAATACTATTGACATCCTTCATTCATTAATGTTCAAAGCCTCCAAATCTGCCCCTGAGAATTTTTTTAATTTAGATGGAATAAACTCAAGGTCAAATTTTGTTTTTTGTGGATTTTATTTATTTATTTATTTATTTATTTTAGGTTTAATTTGATCTTGTATATGAGTGGTTGATGGTCCGTTCCATAATCAGCACTTGGCCTAGTTTCCACAGCTGATTTTGAGCTTCTCCAATGATTCTTTTCGCTGATTTAGGGAGTCTGATTCCTTTGTATACCTTCAAGTAAGGTTCATGGCTATAGTCATTGTTTGTTTTTTTATAAAAGATATTTTAAATAAGGCTTGAAGTATTTACTGCTGAAGGTCAAGGAGTGCAGTCTTCAGTATGAATTGAAGCTCAACATCAAGAAAATGAAGATTTTCACTAAAGGGACAATTGGCAGCATCATAATAGATGGAGAAGAGACTGAGATTATTAACAATTTCAGCTTGTTCAGTTCTACAATCAACACTTGACACCAGCAATCAGGAAATAAAAAAAACCACAAAGTGTCTTGAGAAAATCTACTATCAGGAACCTCTAGAGTGCTGAAGAACAAGGATGCCAGTCTAGAGACTAAGGTGAACCTATTCTAGGTCAGAGACTTCATAATTACTTGTTATACATCAGAATGCTGGACAATGACCACAGATGACAGGAAAATAAATGATATATTTGCATTATGGTGCTGGAAAGTTTTGAACATATGATGTGCTATCAAGAGAACTAACAGGTCTTTCCTGGAGAGGGTGAGACCAAGTTGCTCCTTGGATGCAAAAATTTCAAGACTCTGTCTCACATACTTTGGGCATGTAACCTGGAAGAACCAGTCAGTGGAGAAGTATATCATGCTTGAAAAGATGGAGGGACAGTAAAGGAGAGGAAGACCTTGGATGAGACAGATTGACACAATAACTGGGGCAATGAGGTTGGTGTGTCAGAGACACTGAGACAGGCTCAGGATTGTTGTTGTTGTAAAGTGCCATCGAGTCGCAGGTGACTCATAGCGACCCTCTGAAGGAGAGTCCTTTACGCTTGGGTGCCTTTCGTCCTCTCTCCAAGTTCATAGGGTTTCCGGAGGCAAGCTATTATAGAAGTGGATGCCACTCCTCCTTCCAAGCTTGTTTAATCAGGAGTTCCACTCCACTCTCACTCCACATTGGGTGCTAACCATTAACGCATATGACACATCCGTGTCACAGTGTTCAGCCTCACAGCAACCACAAGTGACCGCGGGACAGCAACTTGTACACCAGGGCTATACGACCTAGAGGAGTATCTGAACAAAAACAATGGGTTCAAATCTATTGTGTATGGGGTTGCCCTGAGTCTTAGTTGGACAGCACATAATAACAAAACAAGGTCACACTGAGTTAAAATTTACTTGATGACAATAAGATGGGTTTTTCTGTTTGGGGTTTTTCTAGGTTTTCTTTTTCACTATTTTACTGTTATCTCTATGTTACACAGTGAGATTAAAATAGTCTGGAAACAAATGCCTATGTTACATTCATTATTTTCCCCTTTGTGCTCTCATTTTGTATAATAAGGAATTAGATCACGTACTCCTCCTTCTAACCTACAAGTCTTCATCTGTGCTGCCACCAATATTTTTTCAGTCATTTTGCCCTTTGGTACTAAATTGAAACTGAGATATATGACACTGTTAAAAGATATTTTGCTTTGGAATAATTTTTAAATTTTGCTATATATTGATTTACCTTCCTATAAAACAGGTAATAATACTTGACTAAGTTGCATGGCTAGCAGGCTTCTTTGACTTTACAAAGTTCTTTGAGGCCCTTAAATGCAAAAAGAAATTGAAATCCAGGGCATTATTACTGTTGTTATGTAGAAAAATGATATTAAAATACAACTACATCTTTACACTTCCCCTGGGCCATTTTCCTTTATGTTTTCACTTTATTCACTCTCCTATGTGTTAGACTGTCATGAATATAAATTTCACAGGAGATCAAAGGCAAGTAAGCACAATGCTTGCTTGAAACACCCCCTGTTAGGCAAGAATTAGTTAAGCTTCTTGGTCCCCTCCTACAAAGTTTGTATAAAGGTCCATGCCTTTGGTAAGTATATTTTATTTTCATAGGAAGATGACTTAATCAGTATAACTACAGTTACATGGAAAAACTGAATATTTTATTAAGACAAAACTACATTAGCTTAAAACCCAATTTTTTTATGTAAGTCACTCACCTTAGCAGAATGGCTGAAGCTTTCTTAAATAATGCATGACAAAATTTTATTTTCTGTTTTCAGCCACCAACAGTAAACATTGTGCTTTGTAATGGTTTTAATGTCAATCTTTCTAGGTTCACAATGCAATTTACAAAAATACTCTTGTTAGACAAAAGCTTTTGGATGTTCATATGTTTCAGTTCCATTTATACCCACATTTTACAGAGTTAAGTACTTGATGCTTTGTTGTCCCCTTGGTTCCATTTCAGAGTAATTTTTTCTGATTACTGGGGATTAAATGGCATGATTTTCTATAAAAAAAAAGTTGCTATGTTGCTTGAAAAAGAAGAGCTTTATAAAACTCTCCAATGAGATTAAGGGCTGTCTGAAGAATGCATTTAGAATATTTTTTTTAAAAAAATTATGATCATTAGTAATATTTATTACATACAATATTGGGGAGCTCTGATGCCTAGCAGTAAAATTTGCACTGCAATCCCAAAGTGACCTAGTTCAAATCCACAAACTTCTCTACAGGAAAAAAATGGGCAATCATCTCTTGTGCAATTTACTGCCTCTGAAAATCAGCTGGAGTGTCAGCTATGGGTGGATTCCAACTCGACAGTACACAATAACAACATGCAATAGTTCATTGTAAAATTTGTCCACAATTTTCAGATATTTGTTCACAGATGTTCAATGTTATGCCTAACTATTCAAAACACTATTACATAGCAGTAAATAGAAAAAATAAGAACAAGAGATATTGATTTGCATCAGTACTGAATTAAAAAGGAGCCATCTGAATGAAACCCTCTAGTAAACTAGGAAATATTGTTGTTTTGTTAGGTACTGTCAACTCACAGCGACCTGACCTCTGATCTATTTTATGCCATCCTCATCATCTCCAATACACTCAAGCCTGTTGCTGAATTAACCATGTTAATCTAAATCTTTGGGGTTTTTCTGTCCTTCACCAATTTTCTATCTTTCCAAGAAAGTTGTCCCTTTCCAAGGAATCTCCTCATCTAGCTACATGTGCAATGCATGAAAGATGAGGCTTCACCATCTTTGCCTCCAAGTAATACCCTGGCTGAACTTTCTCCAAGAAAGTCCTTTTGACAATCCAAGGGATATCCAGTACTCATCTAGCACCACAACTCAAAGGTATCAATTCTTCTGTCTTCCATATTCATTGTCCAGCTCTCTGATGTGTAGCAGGTGATTGAAAAAATCATTCCCAGAATCAAGTTCACCTTGGTCTTCAATATGATGTCATTTCTCTTCAGACCCTTGTAGAAGTCCCTAACAATAGACTTGTCCAACGCAACACAACTACTAATTTCTTGACTGCTGGTACTAAGGGTGTTCGTTGTTGATCCAAAGAAGATTAAATCAGTGGTAGCATAAATCCTTATCATAATATTCACTGTTGGTCCTATGGTGAGTACCTTTGCTTTCTTGATGTTTAGAGACAATCCATAACTAAGGCTGCAGTCCTTGATCTTGTGCATCAAGGATTTTCTATCTTCCTCACTTTCTGTAAGCAAAATTGTATCATCTGCATTACACATATTGTTGATGATTCTTCCTCCAATCCTGATGTCACATTCTTCTTCATAGAGCTCAGCTTTGTGTGGATTATTTGCTCAGCACTTGGTTAAGTATGTAGAGATAGGATACAAACCTAATGCACATGATTCCTGATGTTAAACCATGCAGTGTTCTCTTCCTTGGCTTGGATAACAGCTTTTGGCCTGCGTATTGATATTGTATGAACATAATTAATTATTCTGGGATTTCCATTCTTCTCAATTTGTTTTAATCCACATAGCCATATTTTGTTATAATACACACAGTCAAATGTCTTTGCATAATCAATAAAACAAAAATATACTTTCTTCTGGTATTCTTTGCTTTCAACAAAGGTCATCAGCAATAATAATCCTGGTGATGCAGCCTCTCTTAAAGCCAGATTCAACTTCTGGTAGGTCCCTGTCTATAGTAGTTCTCACTGTCCTAGCCATTTTTTAATGGTCTTCTGTAATATTTTGTTTGCATTAAATATTGATGATGTTGTTGGATAATTTCCAAATTTTTAGTGAGTGGGGATCTGCGTGTCTAAGGTTTATCATTCAATATATCTTTCCTAGTCAATGATTAGCTGTTTATTTTGTGTTGAAATGCTTACTGTATTAAGAAGAGAGGATTAAATGGGATACAAGACTCATCCTACTCAAGCCTTTTATGAGCTCATGGGACCCCCCCCCCGTGGTAGCTCTCTCTTTATCTCGGAATGCCTGTCTTCATTGGATAGTCTATCATACTCACTGATCTCTGCAAACCCAGCCTGCATACCTATTCCCCTGGCATGTTTGAGCCTTTGAAAAACCTTGCAGGAAACCATCAACCCCAAGAGACCTAGAAGACTTAGAATTGAACAAAGGAGGGGCTATTAATATTGGAAATAATGGGCTAATATAGCAGATAAAGAATATCCTCTAAATTTTCTGGCAGAAACTGGTGAGTTCATCCAGGTTGTTTCTATTAGCTGAAACATGTCAATTGGTATGCTATCAATTCTTGGGACTTTTTTTTTTCTTAATGCCTATAGTGCAGCTAGAGAGAAAGACCCCAAATGAGAGGGACCAATACATGATAGCACATAACAACAATAACAATAGTGCAACTTGAACTTCATTTTTCATTATCACTGCCACTTGGTCACATGGTTGTTGTTGTTATGTGTCATCAAGTTGCCTGCAACTCATAACTACCCTATGTACAACAGATCTGAAGGCTGCCCTGTCCTAAGCCAGACACACCTGATTCTGGCCCTTCTACCCCCATTGCCTGAAATTTTTCAGTGTTAACCAATTGTTTTTGGCACAGTGAGTCTGTATATTCCTTACACCCATTTTTTATTTTTTAAATGTGTTTGTGTTGAATAAATATCTGAATGTACAAAATCTGATTATTTCCAGTCTTAAATCTGTCTCCAAGTCTGTATTTTCTAATGTTCTTTCCTCACTGTTTTCAACTTTTGTGAACCTGTTGCCAGTAATTATTAATGCATCTTGAATGCATGTTTGGTCAATTTTGGACTACAAAATTTGGTCAAAGCTCTTAAACTTCTCCTAAAACATTAGCAGTTTATAACACTGTTGAGTAGATTACAGAAATGATACTTCTCCTAAATTGTTGTTAAATGCATTAAGAGGATTTTTTTAAAAATAAAATTTGGAGGTAAGAATGATGAGCCTTCACCTCACATATTTGGGAATGCTTCTATTTCTTGGAGAAGGGCATGATGCTGGGAGGGTGGAGGGTCAGCAAAGGAGAGGAAGACCCTCAACTAGGCGGATTGGCACAGTGACTGTTGCAATGGGCTCTTGTGTGTCAGGAAGTGTGAAGATGGCATAGGATAGGACAGGGTTCAGATCTTTTGTTCGTAGGGTTATTATGAGTTGTACTACACTAGATACCACTTAACAACGTTAAAAACATTATTATACTGATTTACTTACAAATTTCATATTCATTGTTTTTTCACACTAGATATTTCCCTTTTCCTTTTCCACTCCTTTATTGACCCATCAAATTGTGCGACCCTAGGATTAACCACCACCACCTTCACCATCACCCCACCCCACCTGTGCCCATCCTCATCCTTCTGCTCCCATCCTTTCCCCCTTGGATCCTTCTACACATTCTACAAAGTGATCTTATACAGTATTTGTCCTTATGAGGCTGAGTTCTCTTAGCATAATGCTCTCCAGTACCTTTCACGTTAGGTAGTGATTTACAAAATCATTGCTTTGGCCTGTTGTATAGTATTCCATCGTGTGAATGCACCATAATTTCTCATTCCATTTTATTATGTTTAGGCATTTAGGGTGTTTCTACGTTCTTGTGATGGTAAATAATGCTGCTGTGAACATTGATGTAAATGTGTCCATTTGTGCCTCAGTTCTCATTTTCTTGGAGTATATTCCAAGCAGTGGAAAAGTATGGAATTTCTATGTTCAGCTTTTTGAAGAAACCCCAAACTCTCTTTTAGAGTGGTTGTACCATTTTACAATCCCACCAACAGTGTGTAAGAGTTCCTATCTTGCCAGGTCCTCTCCAACATTTATTACTTGCTGTCCTTTAAGCTTTGCCACTGCTACTGGAGTGAGATAGTATTTCATTGTGGTTTTGATTTGCCTCTCTCTTATTTCTTTATGTGTCTGTCGGCCAGCTGAGTATCTTCCTCTGAAAATTCTTTCCTTGTCTTTTGCCCATTTTGTAATTGTGTTATTAGTCTTTTTCTTGTGGAGGCTTTACCGGATTCTATAAACTTTTGAAAGGAGATCCTTGTCTGAAATTATACTGCCAAATGTGTTTGTTGGTTCCCCACCCCTGAGTCTTTTCACTTTGTTAGAAAAAAGCTTTTTAATGCGCACAGGGATTTAATCTTTAAAAGGTCCCATTCATCAATTTTATTCTCTCTAGATTGTGCATTTCTGGTGAATTTTGGCAATCTCTTTATACCATAGACTAGTCCTTCTTTCCTTGATCCCAGTTTGTCTCTGGTGAACTTTATGGTTTTTGGCCTTACTTCCAGGTCTCTGATCCACCTTGAGTTGATTTGTGTGTATGGTGTGACATGTGGATACTGTTTCAGTTTTCTTCAGGCAGCAGTCTATTTTTTGCAAGCCTGCATTTGTTGAAGAAGTTTTAATTTCCCCATCCGATAGGTTTTATTTCCTTGTTGAATGCCAGTTGACCATAGATAACTTTTTGATCTCTGAGTTCTCAACTCTGTTCAGTTGGTCTATGTGCCGGTCACTGTAACAGTACCATATAGTTTTGGTGTCAACTAATGTGTAGTAACCTGTGTTAAACAGCACCACTGTGTTGAAGTCAGGGAGTACTAGGTTTATGCTTCGGTTTTGTTTTTCAGAAGTGCTTCACTTATTTTATTCTCCAAATAAACATAACAATTTCCCTTGTGATATCCTTGAAAAATAATATCTATATTGGGATTGTGTTGAACATGTAGATTGCTTTCGGTAGGATTGCCATTTTCACAATATTGAGCCTTCCTATCCATGAACAGGGCCCATTCAAGCAGATTTTTGAACCATTAAAAATATTGTATAAATGTATGTTCACTAACTCAAAAATATCATAGCACTGGGAACATCTGCAGTTACAGACCTCTCCAACTTATTGAGGAGTAATGATGGTAGTTGGAGAATTAACATGAGGCTGATTTAGGCCATAGTCTTTCTAATCACTTACTATGAATCTGAGAGCTGGGCAATGAATAAGGATAACAGAAAAAGAATTGATACCTTTGAGCTGTGGTGTTAAAGAAAAGCACTGAACATCCCATGGAAGACCAAGGGAACAAACATATATATCTTGGAGAATGTGTAGCCAGGGTGCTTTTTAGAGATAAGAATGATGAGGCATTGCTTCACATACTTTGAACTTGTTACTAGGAAGGGCTATTCATTGGAGAAAGACATGATCTTGGGAAAAGTGGAGGGTCAGTGAAGGAAAACAAAACTCTCAACCAGGTGAATTGCTATGGTAACTGCCACAATGGGCTCTTGTATGTAAGGAAGTGTGAGGATAAAATAGGATAGATCAGGGTTCAGATCTCTTGTACATGGGGTTACTATGAGTCATACTTGATTTGATGCCACCTAACAACAACAATTACAACAACAAAATCTATATTACAAAGTAAAACTGAACAATAAGGTTTTATAGTGGTAATGTTTGCAAAAACAACATCTAAGTATTTCCTCTATGAAGCTCCTTGGTAATGTCAAACAAAAAGATTATCAATTAAC
Organism: Elephantulus edwardii; assembly: GCF_000299155.1. Classification (NCBI taxonomy): domain Eukaryota; kingdom Metazoa; phylum Chordata; class Mammalia; order Macroscelidea; family Macroscelididae; genus Elephantulus; species Elephantulus edwardii. Next base: position 2,630,115 of record NW_006399784.1, on the reverse strand, counting down.
AAAGGAGATCTTAAGCATTATGCAAGCAGGTACTCTTTTATGTCTAAAATATTTAATATGATTCTCTATGCTGAAGATCAAGTTTAAGTGTGAGCCCTTCCAACATTTTGGTCTTTTATTGTCTTTTTAATGTTTTGTCTTCATTATGGATCCTATCTTTGATATAATCTTACAAATCTTCTAGTCTTCAGTCACTAGTTTTTAATGCATCAAAACTATTCTTGACTTTGACAGACTCGAATTTCTTGTAGAATATGCTAAAAGTCATAAGTTTTCTCTTATGATTTTTTTCTATTATCCTCAGCTTCAATTTGAAACTACATATGAATAATTGTTAATCAGTTCCATAGCTGGTCTTTGTCCTTGTTCTGACGATTAATAATAAGCATCTTTATCATTTCTTTCCATGTTATTGCTGTGTTTGAGTATCAATGAGGCAGAATCAACCCATAGTTGACCTTCCAGAAAGTTTTCAGAGACAAAAAATCACATGAAAGGAGATTGTTACTCTTTCTCGAGCAGAGCAGCTGCTGAACCATGTACCTTTGATGGGCAGTGCAATTCCTTATCACTAAACTTATCAGTATAGTTAAGCATTCATAAAATAAATACTATTAATATTACTTGAATGCAGTGACTAACCTGTGAAGAATTATGTGGCTAACCTAAAAGCCACACCTGTCTGGTGGTTCAAATCTATTAGTGTATCTATGAGACAAAGATGGACAGATATCTGTGTGATTTCTAGAAATCAGAAATTTCATTGGGGGTTCAGTTATGAATTGACAATGTTTGATTTTTTTTTGTTTGAAAGCCATATCCAAAGAATAATCCACAATATGGACCAACAAATGTTGTTGTTGTATACTGTAGAATAGGAACTGACCCATAGCTGACTCTTCAGGAGGTTTTCAGAGAGAGTTAATCTCACAGGAGATAACCCATACTTCTGCTGTGGAGTGGCTGGCGGATGTGAACCTTGTATCTTCAGGATTGCAGTACAGCCCCCTACAACCAGGCCATCACAACAGCCTAGAACACGGGATACTTCATATTTGAAAATCAATAAAAGTGTGTCTCAGGTTTGCAGTCTTTCATCATATCTATTCAATCACTCTGCTAAGGAAGTATTTGAGAATATAGACTATGTGGAGAAGAATGTGGGATCAAGATTGAAAGACTCATTAACTGGATTAAGCAAAAGACACAATCTTGTTTGTCAAGAACGAAGATTTAAAACACTTATTGATTAAATTCCAAGATGTTAACCTACCCTAAACATTGTTGTGTTGTGTACCATTGTGTCAGAACTGCACATAGCCTGTTTTTGGAGGTAGATAGTCTCATGGGAAGAGATTGCCCATCCTTCTCCCATGGAGCAGTTGGTTGACTCGAACCACATACCTCTGTGATTGCAGCACAGCATTTTGCCACTAGGCCACAGAGCTCCTCGCAAATATCTGAATAAAATAAAAATATTTACAAGTAGACAAAAAATAATATTATAATAAATGGAGAAAAGATTGAATTGTCTAGGATTTAAATCCACTGAGATCCATAATCAACACATTTAGAAGCAATCTACAACTAAGGATATATTTAATATTTTAAATAACAAAGCTGTCATTATGATTTTAAAGACTAAGGTGCACCAAGGTCAAGCTATTTTTAAGTCTTCCATATACATATGAAGGTTGAACAATAAATAAGGAAGACTGAGAAATTGATACTTGTGAATTGTAGTACTGATGAAGAATATTGATAATCTATCAAAAGAACAAACTAACCTGTCTTGAGGGAAACTCATACAAAGTTTCTCATTAGGAGAAAGAATGTAAAAATAAATGGTGAACAAATGACACAGAAAAATTTCATAAAACAACATATGATCAAGAGACAATTACGACAAAAGAGGACGTTCAAGCTGCTCTGAAGAACTTAGCAAAAACAAGTCCTCAGAAATTGGTGGAATACCAATTGACATTTTTTAATAAACAGATGCTTCCCTGGACTTGCCTACCAGGTTATGAGTAGAAATCTTACCTTCCAACTGACTGGAAAAGATCTATATTTATTCCCATTCCAAAATCAATGACCCTACAGAATGTGAAAATTATCAAACAGTATAATTAATATGAAAGCAAGATCCTGCTGAAGATTATTTAAAAATAACACAACAAACTGGAACAACAGAAAACTGCCAGATGTGCAGCCTGTGTTTAGCAGAGGCCATACACTAGGGACATTTTTGCCACAGGTCTTAGCTGAAAGCAAAGACTAGGAGAGGAATGCCTATCTGTGTTTCATTGACTATGAAAAGGCATTTGATTGTGTGGATCACAACAAACTGTAGATCACCTTGAGAAGAATGAGACTCCGAGGACATTTGTGGGTATGTGAAATCTATTCTTAGACCAGGAGGCAGTCATCAGAAAAGAGAAAGGAAACACTGCATGGTTCAAAAATCAGGAAATGTGTGTACAGTTATACATCCTGTCTCTGTACCTTTTCAGTCTATATGTGGAACAGATCATTCAGGAGGCTAGACTTTATGAAGATGAATGTGACCTCAGGATTGGAGGAAGAGTCATCAATAAATTGAATTAAACAGATGACACCACTTTGGTTGGTGAAACTGGAAGGCCGGGGCATTTGCTGCAGAATGTCAAAACTGCAGCCTCCAATATGGATTGAAGTTCAACATCAAGAAAAGATAGATTTTCACCACAAAGAAGACAAATTACAAACATAAGGATATACGGAGAAGAGATTGATATTGTTAACAGCTTCATCTTGCTTCTCTCCACAATCAACATTATTAGTACCAATAGCCAGGAAAACAGAAGAATAGCATTGGGAAATTCTGCTTTCAGAAACCTTTGCAGAGTACTGAAGAGCAACAATCTCAATCTAACAACTACAGTGTGTCTACTTCAAGCCACAGTCTTCACAATCACTTCCTATGTACCAGAGAGCTGGACAAAGAATAAGGATGATAGAAGAAGAATTAATGTCTTTGAATTGTGGTGCTAGAGAGAGTATTGAACATACTATGGACTACTAAGAGAACAAACAAGGTTGTCTTGGAGAGGGTGAAACCAGACTGTTCATTTGACACTAGGATTTTGAATCTTTGTCTAATATACTTGGGGCATGTTGCTAGGAGGGACCAGTCCTTGGAGAAAGGCATCATTCTTGGAAGGGTGGAGTGAACAGCACAAGAGAGGAAAACCATGGATGAGACAGATTGACTCAGGCACTATGGTAAAGGTTGTAGGTGTGTTGGAGACAATTTAATTGACTCAAGATAGAGTAAATTTCAGACCTGTTGTACATAGTGTTGTTATGAATCCCAGGCAACTAGAAGACAGCACATAACAACAACAATAAGAACAAAAGAAAAGAAGAAAATAGATAGTAAGCAGAAATTCCTCTACAGGACTAATGTTATTGTTACTGTTATGTGCCGTCAAGTTGCCTGTGACACATAGTGACCCTATGTACAGCAGCTTTGAACTTTGCCCTATTCTGAGGCAGTCTCACTAAATTCAAAACACCAACCCCCATTGGATCAGTCACTGTATCAATTAATCTCATCCAGGATCTTCCTCTCCTGTGCTGTCCCTCCACCCTTCCAAGAATGATGTCCTTCTCCAAGGACCAGTCTTTCCTGGCCATGTGCCCAATGCATGTGAGATGGAGCTTCAAAATGCTAGCTTCCAAAGAGAAACTTTTTCTCTTTGTTTCACCCTCTCCAAGGCAGAACTATTTCTTTTCTTGGAAGTCCATGTTATGTTCAAGACTCTTCTCCAGCACCACAATTCAAAAGTATCAGTTCTTCTGTCAGTCTTCATCATTGTCCAGCTTCCTGAAGCATTACAAGTAATTGTGAAGACCATTGCCTGGATTAGGCACACCTTGGACTCTAGACTGACATTAATGCTTTTTAGTACTCTAGAGAGGTCCCTGACAGCAGATTTTCCCAATGCAATTTGTCTTTTGATCTCCTGACAGTTGCTGTTCAGAGTGTTGATTGTGGAGCTAAGAAAACTGTTAACAACCTCAATCTCTTTTCCATCTATCATGGCTCTGCCAATTGGCCTAGTGTTGAGACTAATAGACTGTATATATCATGGTTTCCTTTACCCTTAGACCAAGAAAACCTAATAGTACCCAGCTACCACTACAACCCTTTCTAACTATCTGTACACTAGACATACTTGGACAGATTAGGTAAAAAACAAAGAACAAAATAGATTTTTTAAAGAGCAAAATACTGGACCAACTGAGACTTGTTGGATGACTTCTATGAGCTATGACTCATAATGACTTTATAAAAATGGACCTGAAACTTATCTTATTCTATGTAATCCTTATGGTCTCCATCATGTTCAAAGCCATTGTGGCAATCTATCCATTTGTGGAGTCTCTTTCTCTCATTCCCTGATCCTCCATTTTTCTCAGCATGATGTCTCTCTCCAAAGATTGATTCCTCTTGAAAATATGACCAAAATAAATGAGCTGAAGTTTCACCATTCTTAACTCTAGATATCACTCTGAATACTTCATATACATATTTTATTCTTTTGATAGTATATACTATATTGACTTTTTCTCCCAGCCCATAATTCAAAGACACTGATTCTTCTTTAGTCCCTCCCCCCTTTTTTTCCCTTTTCTTTTCAGATGCTTAAAGACCATTGCTTGGATCAGGTGCACTTTAGTCTTTAAACTGATATCCTTACTTTTTAGAATGTTGAATAAATTTTTCACAGTAGATGATGCTGATTTAACATATCTTTCAATCTTAAACTATTGCTCTTGTAGACGGACATTATGCCTGGGTGGATGGAGAGACAGCACAGGAAGGAAAGACACTCGATGAGATGATTGACTAAGTGACTGGAATAATGGGGGTAGGTGTGTCAGAGACGGTCAAGTTGGCTCAGGATAGAGAAGAGTTCAGAGCTGTTGTACAAAGGGTCGCTATGAGTCAAAAGTGATTTAAGGACACATAGCAACAACAACATCATCATGGATGTTGATTGTGGCTATAAGAAAATTCAAGAATGAACAACTTCAATCTTTTCTCAATCTGTCTTGATGTTACCTATTGATGCCGTTAAGAAGACGTTTATTTTCTTGATATTTAACTGTAACCCTTGTTGAAAGCTGTAGTCTTTGTTTTTCTACAGTAAGTGATTCAAACCTTCTTTACTTTTTGCAAGCAAAATTATATTATCTGTATAACGCAGGTTTTTAATGAATTTTCCTCCAGTTTTTCATATATTCCAGTTTCTCAAATGATTTACTAAAGATAAAGACTGAATTGTTGTTATTGATTGCCTTCGAGTTGAGCACAACTCATAGCAACGCTGTGAAAAAAAGGGCTGAAGTCTCTACATCTATAGACATTTATCAAAGTTCATAGAGTTTCTGGAGGCACGTTGTTTAGGAAGTAGAACATAAAGACTGAATAAGTATGGAGAAATAATACAGCCCTAGAGTATAGCTTTCCTGATCATATATAATGCGATTCTACCTATGTGTGTTTGGATAACAGGTTTTTGGTCTATATTGAGGATTTGCGTAAGCACAATTAAGTTTTAAGGAATTCTTATTTTTCACAATGTTAACAATAATTTGCTATGATCCACACAGTTAATTGCTTTTGACTAATCAAATAGACATAAGTAAATATCTTTCTGGTATTCTCAGCTTTCACCTAAGGTTCATCTGACATCAGCAATGTTAACCTTTGTGCCACAGCTTATTCTGAAAATAGCTTGAATTTGTCAGTTCCCTGCCAATATAATTTTTCAACATTTATAAATGATATTTTGCAAAGCTTTATTTGCATTTGATATTAATAATATTGTTTGATAATTTTTGCATTCAGTTGGATAACTTTTTTTTGAAAGGTTTGATTCTTTTTTAAAATTAATTTTAATGAAAATCTACAGAGACTTTGGATTTCCATTCATTTGTTGTTGCACTTTGGTCCCTGCCCACACCTCCCCCACAATTTGCTCTTCTCTTTGAAAAGTAAAAGAAAAATTATTTCATTATTATACAATTCCTCCCCCCAAGTCCACTCCACTATGCAGCTTTCATTCTGGACTCCTGTCATGACAATAATACCTAATCATGTATCCCTTTTAAACAGTTTTCTTCCTCATCTGTTTCAATACAGTATATGTAATTTATCCCATCTTTCTTGGTCTCCCTCTCAACCCCTATGTCAGTCCTGTTTTACAACAGTGGCACTATGCAATATTTGTCCTTTTGTGACTGAGATATTTCACTCAGCATAATGTCTTCCATTTTGTATAATATTTTATGAGTTCCTTATTTTTCAATGCAGCATAGTATTCCATTGTGTGAATATTCCAACTCTTTGCTATTGTGAACAAAACTGCAATAAACATGGGTGTGCAGAAAGGTTTGATTCTTTTTTCAAATATTTTTTAAATTTTATTTTATTATTTTTTACTTGTACCTTCAATTCAGATCTGGCCGACACAGGAGTAAATTGCCCCCTCCTTCTCCAGCAGAGCATCTGGTGGATTTGAACCAAAAGGTTTGATTCTTATGCAGTCCATGAGGTAAGGTCTATGTGTAAAGTCACCATTCGTGTTTTTTTTAAAAAATGGTATTTGCAATTTAAAGAATCACACAAAATTTGATCATTCTATTTCCAAACTTATTTCTATCAAAACGTGTATACTTCCAACTACCATTCCTTCATTATTCCTAACTTTTGTATACTAGTCAACAAGTATCATAAAGGCATCTTAATTGCATGTTTGATTGATTTCAAATTGCAAGGTTTCATAAAAATCTTCAATATCCTCCGCTTTGGCTTTAGTTATAGGATCATATACTTGAATAACAATCATATTACAAGTCTTCCTTGTACGTTGTG
>NW_006399784.1:2616819-2622724 GCF_000299155.1 Elephantulus edwardii | reverse complement strand
CCTCCTGGTTCAAACCCTAGGCCCAGGCTGGCTAGCCTCACTCCAGGGACAGAGCAAACCTGCACATCAGACACATTCCCGGAAAAGCAGGTGACTCCAAAAGCTTGCCACCCTTCCTGCACTCCCACCACCATGCTCCTGCCTTCTGGCAAGAAGAGCTTCCCTTGTATGCATATGAATAATATCCTATCAACTACAACATTTCACTTAAAGATAGAATTTAACATTGATTTTTGGCTATGAATGTGACACCATTCTTCAGTTTTTCATCCCCAGAATAGTATATCATGTGATTATATGATTCAACATGGCAAAAGTTAGTCCATATCATCTCATTAATCCTTAAAATTCTGATGTTCATGAGTTTCATTTCATTTTACAGCTTCTAGTTTTGTAACATTCATGTTATGTACATCCTATGTTCCAAATATTAAAGGATGTTTGCCATTATCATTATTATATCATCCATGAAGAGAACAAAAGTTATTACCAAGACAGAGGAGAAGGAAACAACTGATATGGATGTTAGCAGAGACTAGAAATTGTGCTACAGCATCTAGAAACCAAAACAAAGAGAAAAGTTGCTGAACTAAAACAACTGAATAGAAGATTTCAAAGGGCAGCTAGAGAAGACATCGGAAAGTATTATAATGGGATGTACAGAGAAAAGTAATTGGAGAATTAAAAAGGGAAGAATTTGCTTTGTATTTCTCAAGCTGAAAGAATAGAAAAACAAATGTAAGACTTGAGTAACAATACTAAAGGTTAGGCACTATGTTGAATGAACCAGGAAGCACCAAAAGAAGATAAAGGAAAAACACAGAGGCACAGTACCAAAAAGGGTTGATTAAGTGAAATTTTGGGTAAGTACTATATGAACAACTACTGAACTCTTGGCCAACTGACTGGAAGAGATCTATATGTGTTCTCCTTCCAAAGTAGGGTGACCCAACAGAGTGTGGAAACTACAGAACGATATTCATTGATTTCACATGCAAGCAAGACTCTACTGTAGATTATCCAAAAACGACTGGAACAGCACATCAGCAGAGAACTACCAGAAGTCCAGGCTGGGTTTAGAAGGGGCTGTGGTACTAAGAATATTGTAGCTGATTTTAGATGGATCTTAGCTGAAAGCAGGGCATAACAGAAGAATGTCTATCTGTGTTTCATTGATTATGCAAAGGCATTTGACTGTGTGGATCATAACAAACTGTGGCTGACTCTGAGAAGAATGGGAATCCCAGAACATTTAATTGTGTTAATGCGAAACCTGTACTTGGACCAAGAGGCAGTAGTCAGAACAAAGCAGGGTAACATTGCATGGTTCAAAATTGGGAAGGGTGTATGTGAGGGATGTGTCCTATCTCCATATCTTTTCAACCTGTATGCAGAGAAGATTATCTGAGAGGCTGGGCTCTATGAGGAGAAGTGTGGTGTCAGGATTGGTGGAAGATCTATTAACAATCTGCATTATGCAGATGACACAACCCTGCTTGCCGAAACTGAGGAGGACTTCAAAACTTGATGCACAGGGCCAATGACTGCAGCCTTCAGTATGGACTGAGGCTCAATGTGAAGAAGACAAAGATTCTCACCACTGGACCAATTGGTAGCATCAGGATGGATGATGGAGAGATTGAGATTGTTCACAGCTTCAGTTTATTTGGCTCTATGGTCAACACTCTTGATATCAGCAGCCAGGAAATAAAAAAACGTATTGCGATGGGAAAGCCTGCTGTTAGGGACCTCTGTAAAGTACTCAAGAGCAACGGTGTCTCTCTGAAGACTAAGTTTCACCTGATACAGGCCATTGTATTTGCAATCACTTGTTATGCATCAGAGAGTTGAACAATGACTAGGGAGGATAGGAGAGTTGATGCCTTGGAGCTGTGGTTCTGGAGAAAATTATTGAATGTACCATGGACTGCCAAGAAAACAAACATTCATCATGGAGAGGGTTAAACCAGGCTACTCCTTGGAGGCAAGGATTCTGGGGCTTTGTCTGACATACTTTGGACATGTTGTAAGGAGATACAGGTCCTTGGAGAGGGACATCATGCTTGGGAAGGTGGAGGGACAGTGCAGGAGGGGAAGACCCTCTATGAGGTGGATTGATTCAGTGACTGGGGTAATAGGGATGGGTATGTCAGAGACAGTGAGATTGGCACAGGATAGAGCAGGGTTTAGGGCTGTTGTACATAGGGTCGCTATGAGTCACAAATGACTCGATGGCACCCGACAGCAACAACTACCATATGAACAAGAGTTAAGGGTAAGTAAATAAAAAATTGAAGCTGGACTGATGGCATTGGCAAAAAATAAGGCCCCAGGAATTGATGAAATACCAATTGGCATGTTTCAACTAACAGATAAAGTCCTAGAGGCACTTACCATTCTATGCAAGAAAAGTTGGAGGACAGTTACCTGGCTGACTAACTCGAAGAAGTCCATATTTGTTCCCATTTCCAAGAAAGGTGATCCAACAGAAGGTAGGACCTATCGAATAATATCACTAATATCATATGCAAGCAAAAGACTACTGAAGATCATTCAAAATGGCTAGAATGGCACACAGATAGTTCAATCCAGAAGTTTAAACAAGATTTAGAAGAAGTTGCGGCATTGTGGTTATTATTGTTGATATCAGATGGATCTTGGCTGAAAGTAACAATTAATATGAGAATACCTACTTTTGCTTTATTGACTATGCAAAGGCATTTTGCTGTGTGGATCATTACAAGTTAGGTTTAATATTAAGAATAAAGAGGCTTTCAGAACACTTAATTGTGCTTGTGTGAAACTTTTATGTAGTTCAAGAGGCTGTTATCTCAACCGAGCAAGGGAAAAGAGTGTGTTAGGGTTGTACTCTCTTTCCATAGCTGTTCAAACTGTATGCTGAGCAAATTCTTTTAGAAGCTGAATTCTATGAAGAAGAATGTGGCACCAAGATTGGAGGAACACTCTTCAATAACCTTTATTATGCAAATGACACAATTTTGCTTGCTGAAAGACAAAAGGACTTGAAGTACTTGTTGCAGAAGATCAAATAATTCAGCCTGCAACATAGAATACATCTCAAAATCTTGAAAACAATTTTTTTATTTCAATGAACATCTACAGAGATTTCAGAATTCCATTCATTCATTGTTGCACTTTTCTCCCTGCCCCCCCACCACACCCTGTTCGCTTCTCTCCTTGAAAAACAAAAGCAAAACTCCTTCATTGGTACACAGATTGATAAGCAACATCGTGATAGATGAAGAAAAGATTGAAACTGTCAACAACTTCATTATATTTGGACCAGCAATAAACAACCTTGAGACCAGCAGTCAGAAAATCAAGAGACATATTGCACTGGGAAAGTATGCAGTCAGAGAATTCTCCAAATTATTGAGGAGCAATGATGCTAATTTGAGGACTAAAATGTCCATGATCTTTTCAATCACTTACTATGCATTTGAGAAATGGACAATGAATAAGAATGAAAGAAGAAGAATTGATGCCTTTGAAATATGATGGTGAAGAAGAGTACTGAGTATCCTATGGATAGTCAGAAGAACTAATATGTCTTGGAGAACGTGGACCCAGAGTACTCATTGAAGGCAAAGATGACAAAGTTCCATCTGACATAACCCAGGCTGGTTGATAGGAGAGGCTGTTCCTTGGAGATACACATCATTCTTGGAAAGGTGGAGGGTTCATGAAATACAGGGAAACCCTCAACAAGATGGATTGATACAATGAATGCCGCAATGGCCTGTAGTGTGTCAGGAAGTGTAAGTATGGCACAGAACAGGTTGAGGTTCAGATCTGTTGTTCATAATGTTGCCATGGGTTGTGCTCGACTGAGCATCACCTAATAACAAAGACAACAACATTTCTTCCCTGGCTAAGCTACAGAAATTCCCACTACTATTGCTCTAAGATATCCCTAAAACTTTTGAGCTGAGGGTATTCCCAAAGATCATCTTTCATCTAAATAATAGATTGCTTTATCAAATAAACAATATCTTCCATGACTGCTGAACTCCTTCAGAAATAAATTGTCTATGTAGGATAGACAGTCAACATTCACATTGAAGCAAAGACAAGTGGTAAATAGAAAAAAAAAGGTACAGGGATATTAGATTAATTGAAATGGAACAACCAGAATGGATATAATTATAATATTGAAATTTTGTAAAAATGTCATCAATGCAGCAGAGCAATTTGTATGGATAATGTTAAAAGAGAACCAAATTTGCTGTGTCAAACTTCCAACTTTGTTTGCAACACAGCAAATACTTTTTGCAAAGAAGAAATCAATATTAAAGGACAAATTGTGATGATAGATGTCACATAAAGATTACTAGAAGCTGGAAGAGACAGAAATAACCAGCAGAGATTCTTATAACCAGAAGAGATCCTTAAACTAAAATCTCTCCCATAAATTTTGACTATAGTGTCTGGTGATCTCATTCACAAGGAGTTGCCCTCCTCCCCCAAAGGTTATATCTTTTCAGGTGAAAGTCAGAACTGACTGTAAAGCAATTAGTGCATGAGTAAATATTACATAATCAGTACTTTTTCTGCCAGATGTCTCTTCTGTAAAGTTAAAAGTATCAAACTTACTTCTGTAAAGTTAAATATATCAAACATTTTCAGTGTTTTTATTGCATTTTAAAATACATTTTGCTACATTTCTTTTCATAACCCAAATTAATTAATAACTTTAATTTTACCCTAAGTCTATGTGAAAATAATATACATTATACAGTGATAGTGACAAATAATGAATAATATCATGATATCATGACACAGAACAAAAAAAAAAGAGTAATGGTGTCAGTTTGATGGCTAAAGTATGTCTAATTCAGGATATAATCTTTGTGATTATTAGCTATGCATCTGAGACCTGGAAAATTGATAAGGATGACAGAAAAATAAATGATGCCTTTGAGTTGTGGTGTTGGAGACGAGCATTGAACATTCCATGGATGGCCAAAAAAATGAATAGCTATGTCTTGGAGAAGGTGCAGCCGGAGTGTTCTTTGGAGGCAAGAATGATGAGGCTTTGCCTGATATACTTCGGACGTATTTCTAGGAGGTGCTGCTATTCCTTGGAGAGGGATATGATGTTGGGCAGGGTGGAAGGTCAGTGACAGAGAGGAAGGTACTCAACTGGGTTGATTGACAAGGTGACTGCTGCAATGGGCTCTTGTGTGTCAGGAAGTTTAAGGGTTGGGCTGGACAGGACTGGTTTCAGCTCTTTTGTTCATAGACTGGCTATGACTTTTGTTCGACTTGAAGGCACCTAATAACTATTTCATAAGGCGAATCAGGAAAACAAAATAAAGAACTATAAAGAAATGTACAAAGAGCTGGAGATGGAAGATCACAAGAGTCTGATTCACTCAGCATTTTGTAAGCTGAAGGAATTGAAGAACAAATTAAAGCTTCAAGTTGCAATCCTTAAGGATACTATGGGTGGAAAATGGAATGATGCAGGTAACATCAAAAGAAGATGAAAGGAGTACAGAGAATCTCTGTATCAAAAAGAACTGTCCAACAGATATTTCATGAGACAACTTATGTTCAAAAGGCAAAGATAATGAAGGAGGAAGTCCAAGCTGCTCTGAAGGAATTGGCAAAAAACAAGATCCCAGATATTGATGGAATACCAACTAAAATATTTCAACAAACAGATGCAGCCCTAGTTGTGCTATGCTAAAAAATCTGTAGGACAATCACCTGGTCAACTGACTGGAAAGCATTTATATTTCTCCCCTTTCCAAAAAAGATGATCCAACTGACTGTGGAAATTATCAAATGATATCACAAAACTGAGATTGTTAATAATTTCAGCTTTATCAGTTCCACAATCAATGTTCTTGGCACCAGCAGTCAGGAAATCAAAAGATTA
>NW_006399784.1:2609712-2615564 GCF_000299155.1 Elephantulus edwardii | reverse complement strand
CTGGACATTGACCAAGCATGATAGTGAGGAATTGACAACTTTGAGTTGTGGTGCTGGAGAAGAGTACTCAATATACATGGACTGTTAAGAGAACTAACAGATCTGTCACAGAGAGGGTAAAACTAAGCTGTTCCTTGGAAGCAAGGATTTTGAGAATCTGTCTCACATATTATAAACTATTGAATATATAAAAATTTCACATGTTTTCTAATAAAATACAAAAAAATAGAATGTTGGAGTTGCAACGTGTCATTGAGTTGACCAGAATTAATGATGACCCTATCAACAATTAATCAGAACCTAGCCCTGTCCTATACAATTTTCATCATCTCTGAAAAATTGAGGAAATTTTTAAGAGTTACCATGTCACTCCTTCTCATTGAAAGTCTTCTTCTCTTTCATGCACACTCCATCTTTCCAAGTATGATATACTTTTCCAAGAACTGGCCCCTCCTAACATGTCTGAAATATATGAGACAAAGCTTCAGCATCCTTGCCTCTAAGAAGTACCTTGGCTACACTTTCTCCAAAATACACTTGTTCTTTTGGCAGTCTATAGGATATTCAGCACTTTTCTCCAACACTCAAAGGAATCAATTCTTTTTCTGTCCTCCTACGTCATTTATTCAACATACTGATGCAAGTAATTTGAAACACCATAGCTTGAATCACACTCACCTATGGCCTCAGATTATGCAAGTATTCACTTTGAGCTTCAAGAACCTTTTGAACTTCAATGCATATATGTCAAACATATTCATCATTATGTAATGAGAAATATGCTCAATTTTCAAGAAATTAATTTTATTATTACAAATAAAATTGGAAAATTTAATCACCCAATTTATTACAATGTAGATTAAGCCATATATTGATTTAATTGGCTTTAACTTATGTAGTAGAGTTTGTTTTAGTTTAAATTAGATGTTTAATTTTAAAAATAGACTGTGTAATTATTGTAGGGATATTGCTTCTGAATTCTGTCTAAGCAAATTAACATTTCTTATTACATTTATTTATTTCTTATTACATTTATAAATTACTGTTACCATTTATCAATGTGTCAGAACTTCACACACACTTCACACGCACTTTCTCTCTCTTAAATTGTCATCATGGAGTATCTTTTGGTATATACTGTTTTATACTTAGCAAAAAATCCTTGCCATATCTCTTTTTCCCTTGCTAAAAACACACTAGCAGTCAGGAAATTAAAGACACATTGCCCCTGGAAAATATGCTGTCAGGGACCTCTCCAGAGTACTGAAATCCAATGATGTGAATATACAGAGTAAGTGCACCTAATCCAGGCCATGGTCTTTGCAATTACTTGCTATGCATCAGCGAGCTGGACAGCCACTAAGAATGACAGGAGAACTGATCATTTTAAATTGAAGTACTGAAGAAGAATCTTGAATATACCATGGACCTCCAAGAGAGGGTGAAACTGAGTTTTGCCTTGGAGGCTAGGATTTCAAAGCTCTCTCTCACATGCTCTGGGCACATGATGAAAAGAGACCAGTCCTTGAAAAAGAGCATCATGATTGGAATGGTGGAGGGACAGCACAGGAAAGGAAGACCCCGGATGACAAGAAGTGATACAGTGACAGTGACTGGGGCAATAGGGGTTGATGAGTCGGGATCAGTGAAACTTGCTCAGGATTCCGCAGTCTTCAGAACTACTGTACATAGGGTCATTATTGGTCACAGGCAACTCAACAACAAATAACAACATATCATTTATATATTTGGTTAACATGGGCTTTAAAAAAACTTCCCAAGTTTCAGGAAATAAACTTTGGTAAAAATAAATCTAGATTAATTCTCCATGCAGAAGATACAGCTCCACAGCGCTGAAAAATCATACAACAAACTAAAATAGATTTATTAAGACCAAGAATGTGCTCCAGGGCTAAGATGGTTGAAGTCAAGTTGATTCCAACTCATAATAGCCCAAAGGACAGAGTAGAATTTCTCCATGGGGTTCCAGGCTTTACTCTTTACAAAGCAGATTGCCTTGTGTACAATATAGGCCTTTTCCTCATAATCAAGAGGTTGTTCATGTAAATTGACCAACTGTTTTGTGGGGAAAACAATTTTCACTTGATTTTCCTTAGGGTTTACATTCTTTGAAACCCAGTAGGATTTTGCCATGCATCTGAAACAACATAATAACAGTGAATTTGTTTTTATGGGGCTCTGGTGGCCTAATGATAAATTGCTGTGCTGCCATCCCAAAGGTAAATGATTTAAATATACAAGTTGCCCTGACGAAGAAAGACGGACAGTCTCCTCTTTTGAAATTTGCAACCTCTAAAAACTTGCTGGAAAGTCAACTATGAGTCTGTTCTGACTGGATGGCACACGATAACTACGAAACCTTGGAAGAGCTGGGGTGTTTGAACTGTTACACTTGTTTAGCTGTCTAATCCCTGCCACCAAGGCTCTTATGTCACAGAAATGGCAATGTGCACTTTAATCAATGAGTCTTGTGGAAATATCTTCTAAGAAATTACTGGAAAATAGATACAAGGAATGGTGTTTGATTGTAAGCTTAATGCAACTTTAACATAAAAAAAATTGTCACTTTTGTAGCCACAGTAAAACAAGCTAGAGTAGAAAACTTACACAGAAATGATAACAAAACAGATGGTTTTGTAATAAAAAGAAAATATTTGTTGTGGTGCATTACCATTAAGATAGCTTCAGTATCCTAGTGGTTAGAAGCCATGGTGCAATCTCAAAGGCACATGATTTAAACCAGCTCTCTGTGGTAGGAAGATGGATTAACTTCTCCCCAGAGATTAACTGCCTTTGAAAACTGTCAGAGTCAGCTCGAGTTCTGACTCAAAGGTACAAAAGATTTATTATTAATTTGCTTCAGACTCATGATAACCTCATGGATGTCAAAATATAGCTGTGCTCTCTAAATTTTAAATGGCTATGATCTTTTGGAAGCAAATCACTAGTCTTTCTTCCTTGAAGCCTAAACACTGTGACACTGATGCATGAAATGCAATAATGGTGACCTATAGTGGACAGAATTTGGTTCCCTGACTAAAACAAGCTCAGAAGCAGGAGTGATATCCATTTCTGAAATAACTTTCCTCCAGAAACTCTATGAACTTGGAGAAATGATTAAAGTTATACAAGTGTTCAGGTCTTTCGTTCATAGGGTCACAATGAGTATTCTACGAGTTGATGGTACTTAACAACAATAACAACAACATCCTTTCAACTAGTGGTTTTACACAACTGTTTTTATCAGCTCTTGTTGTTGTAGTTTGCATTGTGCCATCTAATCGCCTGTGACCCATAGCGACCATATGTACAGTAGTATCTCAAAATCCTGCCCTATCCATAGCCAGTTTCACTAATTCAGATCAGCTACATATCCTTAACTAAGGAAAAACCCCAAATTAACAGATCTGTTTCCATCAAGTTCATTACAATTCATTGAGGCCCACAGTCTCTGAGTAGTTTTTCTCATTGTTTTCTAAGACTGAAAAGAATTTAAGAAGCTGTTTGGTTCATCTTTCTCCTGTGGAGAAAATGATGAGCCAGATCTACCAGACTTTTCATTAGCATCTAATGCTTTAACCTCCGTACAATCCACCTCAAAATATTGTTGCCCTGTCAAATTAAACTCATAGTGACCCTCCATTATGTTTCTAAAGTGATAAACATTAAAGGTTGTACATAGCTTATAGAAGCAGGCTATGTTATCTTTTTCCAGTGGAACAGTGGATGAGTTCAAGCTGCTAAAATTTTTATTAGAAGCTCAACCTTACTATCCTCCCAAACTCCAAAACAAATGCACTGTTATTGGATCAATTCCAACCCATAGAAAATTTCTATCAACTTTCTAAATCTGTACATCTGCATTGAAAAGACTATCTAGCTTTCTCCTGCATATTACCTGGTAGATTCCAGTGTCCAACCTTCTGGTTAGCACCCCTCACGTATTATAAACTATACCACCAAGGGTCTATAAAGAATATTGTTTTGCTGTATGCCATCAAGTAGGAACAACTCTTAGCTGATCCTCCAATGTGGATTTTCAGAGACACTAAGGCACACTGAAGGAGATTGTCTTTCTTCCTATAAAGAATGTCTATGTTATTTTTGTGGCCTTTTGAGTCAGAACTGATCCATAGCTGACCCTAGAATGAGTTTATAGAAGCAGCTAATCACATGGGAGGAGATTGCCCGTCCTTCTCCCATAGAGTTCTTGTTGGATTCGAACTACATAACTTTGGGATTACAGAAGAGTTTCTTCCTACTAGACCACCAGAGCTCTCTCTATATATAAAAATAAATATTAAAAAATTGAGAGAAAAAAAATCCAAAACTTAAAGGGAAAACATAACAATAACAGTGCATCGCCTCAACTAGTTTTGTAAAATATACATAGTCTTTGGCCCATTGCAAGCACAGGTAATGGTTAATTGGCAATATTTGCATTAAGACATAGATATTAATAAAGTAGAATTATTTAAAAAAATAAGAATTTAAAAACATTTAAATGTGTTCATGTAGAAGTTGTACATAGGGCAAGATACAGTTATTTAAAACAAAAACAAAAACAAAAAAACCAACAAACCCAAAATGGTAGTTTAAAATCAGAAAATATCTGCTTCAGGATTCTATCTTTCTATCATATTTAATATATATGCCCACAAAATAATTAAAGTTGTTGGACTATTTTTAGAAGAATACTACATGTAGGAATAGACAGAAACTCATTAACAACTTGTACTATACAGATGACATAATCTTGTTTACTGAAAACAAAGAAGACAAAGTATATACTGGTGAATCACACCTCAATATATTAAAAACAAACAAAAAAACACCAAAATCCTCACAACTGGAGTAATAACTAGCCTTATAGTCATGAAGAAAATTTTGAAGTTGTCAAGGATTTTATTTTACATGCTCAATATCTACAGAAACAACAAACAAGAAATCAAGCAGTGCATTGTATTGGGCAAATCTGCTACAAAGGACTCATGCAAAGTGTTGAGATATAAGATGTCATTTTGAGATTTAATGATTCGAGCTATGATATTTCCAGTTGCAACATATGCGTATAAAAACCAGCATAATGTATAAAGGAAGACTGAAGAATTAAGACATTTAAATTATGACGTTGATGTAAATGATTGAATTTATTCAACAATTCATTGATTGCCAAAAGAATGAGCAAATCGGTCTTAACTAGAATGCTTCTTACAAACAAGTATGGTAATACTTTACCTCGGATACTTTGTACATAATATTAAGAGATACCAATTCCTGTAAGGCATCATGGTTAGTAAAGTAGAGGTCAGTGAAAAAGGAGATCCTAAGGAGACAGGGAGAAACAATGGCTGTAATAATGAGCGTATGCATAGCAATAATTATAAGGATGCAAAAGGAATGAGTATTGTTTTGTTCTGTTGTGCTTAGGGTAGCAATGAGCCCAAAGTGACATGTTAGCACCTAACAACAGCAAGACACGTAAAATGCGTTCTGAATTATAAGGTGCTGTTTGAAAAAAATAAAAAACAACAAAAACCCACAAAACCCTCAGGAAAAGGTACATAAAGCTGTAATTGAGTGTTTAACCTTTAAATTTCAAATCAAACATTGCATTTCCAAGAATGTGAAGACACGTTGAATTTCACTTAGGAAAAAACCCCAGCCATTTTAAACTTAAGCACTGTAATATAAATGTACAACCTTTTAAATAGTGAGGATAAAATTATTCCATGGAGCTTCAGTAAAATTGAAATTAGTGCAGTTTGAATATACATACTTTCATAATAGAAATCTTTCCATCTGTAATAATTTCTAGAATATATATAAAA
>NW_006399784.1:2601111-2609612 GCF_000299155.1 Elephantulus edwardii | reverse complement strand
ATATTATAATGTCATTTAGGCAATGCTAATTAAAGCACTTTCTAATCCTAATAAAAGGAAAAAATGTTTGTGAATTGTGTATTAGAACATATTAATGAAATACCAATAACTATTAGTCTATGAATGGAAAGGTGTTACGTGTTTCAATCCTATGTCAGAATGACCCAAACATCAGTATTTGCATTTCTGTTTACATTTCACTCCACCATAGTTGGTAGTTTGTCACTATTTCTTTACTTGCTTGGAGGCATTTTTCTAACTGAATACATTCTGTAGGTAGAGAAGAATCCTCACTCATCAAGACTGTCAATTTCACCACTTCTCCTTTTAGTTATTCTTGTTAGTTACTCTCCTCCTGCTTTTACTTACTTAAGACATGCCACTCATTCAGCAGATGCACTGACAGATACTTGACTGACGCGTAAATTTATTCACAGGAAAGAAAAGAAGATTTTTGTTCTGACATTTTATTTTTATCTCTGTGTGCCGTCTTTATTTGACAGATTATAAAGTCATATTCATATTTTAAAAAGAGTATCTTTAAATAAAGAGCAATTTGCCATATCAATATTGTCTTCCCACCTCTTTTATTTCCATGGCCTTAGAAGACTTACTGAAAATAAAACTTTTCACATGCATTGACAGTAATTCAAGTAATGTTGAATAGCCTCCACTTTTCCCTTCTTTACTTTCATTTCTGGTTTATTCAAGCTACACATAGAAAAATGTATCATCTTCTTGTGTCATAAAGACAAGTGAACTGGCATATATTCTGCTTATCCTTTGCACAAATGCTTGAAGAGATGATGACTTATGGGTAATATTAAATAAAATAACCTAATTTAACAACTTAGAAACAAATGCCAAAAATATTCAGTAATAATTAAAAATAAAGTCCTACAGAAAAGACTTAATTTTGCCTTTACTTGTTAGCTAAATGAGAAAAATAAATTAGCAATTAAAACATAAAGTTTTAATTTCTTTGCATCTTTCCATTAACACTTAGGTATTGGAATCTGGAATCTAATAATAGTGGGTTTGTTTTTGTTGCTTTTCTTAAAATGGTGTTGCTAAGCACATATTTACTCCACATTACACAATTTTATATTTAACATATTTAACATTTTTCCATGAGAAAACAGCACAGCCTCACATGTACACAGACTAAGAGATGTTGGATTTTAGAAATCAACCTTGTGTCTATGGTCAGCACATATCAAGTCAAAAGCAACATATGCCCTGTACTCAGAAAAATATAAGCAAATTTAAAAGTATGAATGTTTATGATAAAGCCATGTTGTAGTAAGCATTGGTGATATAATCTATAGGAAACTGCATCGCTAACCCAAAGAATGTACCTTTCTGGCAGTTTGAATCCCCCAGGGGCTCCATGGGCAATCTTATCCTGTATGATTATACCTTCTTTAATCTCACTACAGGATCTGCCAGGAGTCAGTTCCAATTTCATGGCAATGACAAAGAGAGAGAGAATAGTATATCGCATATGATTTACTTTATCCTATTAATGTGGTTCTTCCCACTACTAGTAATGCTCAAGGGGTACTTGACAGCTAGAAATAATTAATTTGCAAAGTTCACATGATTGCTTCTAAATATTTTAGGATTATTTGTGCCAGTAGGCAATATTATGTTAGATGGAGAAAGGATTGAAGTTGCCAATGATTTCATTTTACTTGGAAACAATAAATCTCAATAGTAATAGCAGTTAAGAAACCAAAAGACATGTTTCATGGAGAGAATTTGCTATCAGGGACCTCTCCAATGTGCTAAAGAGCAGGAGTGTCAGTTTGACTATTATGATATGCCTGGTCCAAGATATAGTATTTTCAGTTACTTTATATACTTCTGAAAGTTGAACATTGAAAAAAGGATGACAGAAGAATTACTGCCCTTGAATTGTGGTGTTAGTGAAGAATTAGGAAGCAGGGCGGGCCATCATCTTCCTAAATAAAAGACTTTTGAAAATCCTATGGACATTACACAAGGAGGAACTTTTGTTCATAGAGTTTCTATGAGTTGTACTCAATTTGAAGGCACCTAACAACAACAGTGAAGAATACTGAAGGTCTCATGGATTGTCAAAAGAATCGACAAGTGTGTCTTGGAAGAAGTTCAACCAGGGTGCTCCTTAGAGACAAGGATGGTGAAACTTTGCTTCACATACTTTAAGCTACTGTAGGGCTACTCGTCACAGAAAAACAGCAGACATTATACTGGGTGAGATGATTCAGGCACACCTTAGTCTTAAGACTGATATCATTGCTCCTTAGCACTCGATAGAGGTCCCTGACAGCAGATTTCCCCAATACAATTTGTCTTTTCATTTTTTTACTGCTGGCACCAAGAGAGTTGACGGTAGGTCTGAGTAAGCTTAGGCATTAATCAACTGAAATGAACTGGTATTGGTACCTTTAAATTAGATAATTATATAATAAACCCTTCTTCAAATGTCAAAGTTAAACAAATATGGCCTAGAATTTAACATCAAAAACTGAATTTTAAAATATACCATGAAGTATTATATCAGTGATAGAGACATATCCGTAAGCTTACAAGAAAGAAAAATGAATATAATTTCTATTCAAAATTACACAACAATATCTAATGCCAAAACTGAAGAAAATGGCAATTTGACCAACTCCTAGAGTCCTAGATGTATCAAATATCTAATCAAGATTGATGATAATGGTATTGATTATAATGTGAAAGTTACAAAAATATAATCAGTAGTTGATTACAGAAACAAGTATGGCGATTGCATGATATAATTTGGAATCAATAACAGAAATACATTTTTAATCAACATAAATTACAAGTACATATGTGGGTTTAAACAGAAGTCATATATAGGAACTAAATTAACATCTAAAGGAAGAAAAAATAGATAATGGAAAAACAGTATCTTTAAATATCTATGAGATGCTGTACATGATCAGTCAAATGAAGGGGCTGACAGTGAAATGGAAAATTTCTTTTTTAATCTAAAATTTTATTATTTTGTGTGTGAGTACCATTAAGTCAGATCTGACTGGTACAGGAGGTAATTGTCCCTCCTCCAGAAGAGCATTTGGTGGATTTGAACCATGTACCTCTGGGATTACAGTGCAGCTTCTTGCCAGGAAAATTAATTTCTCATATGTAAGTTGAATGGGAGAAACTTCTTAAAAGTCCATGACATCCACGAGAGCCAAAGTATGAATATATAACATATGAATTTTGATATAATTTTAATAATATATTTGACATATTAAACATTAATGCCCTAATACAAGAAAAGTTGTAGAATGAAAAAATCAAATGAGTCTAATATGGGGGGGAGGTGTAAATAAAATGGCCACTAAATAGACAAAGAACACCAAAAACAAAACCAAGGAAGAAAACGTTTTAGAAGACACTTTAAAATATGCTCTTGAATTAAGAGTAGCTCCACTACACTATAGCGAGTTGTTCTGCTAACCTGAAGGTGGCGCACGGCTTTGACTATTCAAATCTCTCTAAAGCTCTAGGAGAGATTTATAGCTTTCAGAACATGATGGGGGGTAACTATGTTTCTGAATTAACTCATCTGGCAATGACTTTGTGTAAGGAGAATGGAAGTAGTGATGAAAGCCAAGAACTCAACAGAAAGTGTCAAAGCATGTCTTAAGAAAATAAAATACAAAATGTGAAATTAGAAAACCAAGACATACACTAAATGTATCTTTAGCTGAAAGAATTGAAAAAAAAATAATGTAAGATTTGAATTTTAATATTTAAGTATTCTAAAAGTATGTCATTGCTATAAGGTGTCATGCTATTTAGTTGAAGATGACTCATAGCAACCCTATGAACAAAAGATCTGAAACATGTTCTATCTCATGCCATCATCATACTTCCTGACACACTAGAGCCCATTGTGCAGTCAACATGTCAATCCACCAGGTTAAGGGTTTTCCTCTCTTTCACCAACTCTCTACCCTTCCCAGCATCATGTCCTTCTCCAAGGAATAGCAACTCCTAACAACATGCCCAAGTATGTGGGGCAGAGCTTTATAATTCTTGCCTCCGTTGTTGTTGTTATGTGCCATCGAGTCGCTTGCGATTCATAGCGACCCTATGTACAATATCCCTAAATTCTGCTCTGTCCTGTGCCAATCGCACCTTCTCCGAAACACCCATCCCAATTACCCCAGTCACTGAATCAACCCAACTCATAGGGGGCCTTCCCCTTCTGCACTGTCTCTCCACCCTACCAAGCATGATGTCCCTCATCAAGGACCTGTTCCTCCTTGCAACATGTCCAAAGTATGTTAGACGGAGCCTTAGAATCTTTGTCTCCAAGGAGCAGCCCAGTTTGACCCTTTCCAGGATGAATCTGTTTGTTTTCCTAGCAGTCCATGGTACCCCAATACTCTTGTCCAGCGCCACAGCTCAAAGGCATCAATTCTCCTTCTATCCTCCTTAGTCATTGTCCAACTCTGTGATCCATAACAAGTGATAGCAAAGACCATGCCCTGTATCAGATGCACCTTAATCTCCAAAGAGATACCGTTGTTCTTCAGTACTTTGGAGAGGTACCTAACAGCAGACTTTCCCATCGCAATACGTCTTCTAATTTCCTGGCTGCTGCTGCCGAGAGCCTTGACTTTGGAGCCAAGCAAGCTGAAGCTGTGAACAATCTCAGTCTCTTAACCATCCATCCTGATGATGCCAATTGGCCCAGTGGTGAGAATTTTTGTCTTCTTGACATTGAGCCTCATTCCATAATGGAGGCTGCATTCCTTGACCCTCTGCAGCAAGCGCTTCAGGTCCTCCTCAGTTTCAGCAAGCAGGGTTGTATCATCTGCATGTCGCAGATTGATGATAGATCTTTCACCAATCTTGACCCCACATTTCTTCTCATAGAGCCCAGCCTCCTGGATAATCTGTTCTGCATACAGGTTGAAAAGGTATGGAGACAGGACACATCCCTGGTGTACGCCCTTCCCAATTTTGAACCATGCAGTGTTCCCTTGCTCTGTTCTGACGACTGCCTCTTGGGCCAAGTATAGGTTTCTCATTAGCACGATCAAGTGTTCTGGGATTCCCATTCTTTTCAGAGTCAGCCACAGTTTGTTATGATCCACATAGTCAAACGCTTTTGCATACTCAATGAAACAGAGATAGACATTCCTTGGTACTCCCTGCTTTCAGCTAAGATCCATCTAATAATATCTACAATATCCCTACTACCACGGCCCCTTCTAAACCCACCTTGGATTTCTGGCAGTTCTCTGTTGATGTGTTGTTCCAGTCGGTTTTGGATAATCTTCAGTAGAATTTTGTTTGCAGGTGAAATCAATGAGATTGTTCTGTAGTTTCCACACTCTGTTGGGTCACCCTTCCTTGGAATGGGAACAAATATAAAACTCTTTCATCCGGTAGACTAGGTGGTTGTTCTCCAGATTTCTTGGCACAACTTGGTGAGCATGTCCAGGGCAGCATCCGAACTATCAGAGGTAATCTCCTCTCCATGAGATTTACAGCCTATTAAATGTCCCTCTAGGGGTAGCTATGAGTCAGATCCAACTCGATGGTAATGAGTCTGAGTAGAGAGATCAAAGGAGACGAGAGTGAGCTGCAGCTGGCACCTACCAGGACTACCAAGAAAGGCCCGCCAGCAGTGGGATGTGTCCTTTTGAGCTCACATCTCCATAGGAGGAAGCTCTTTGACATCAGGGCAAGGCCAGGACACAGGGGGATTTTCAGCCACTGCCTGGCTCACAGAAGTCCTCCTTAACCAGCACAGAGAGGGCCTTCCCCTTGGGCTGGTGCTCTAATTACACACTTCCAGCTTCCTAAAGCCCTGATAAGCCCTGCGGGCCTAGTGGTAAAGAAGCTGCATTGTAATCCTAAAGGCATGTGATTCAAATCCACTAGGGGCTTCTTGTTGAAGGATGGGCCATCTCCTCCTCTGTGATATTATTACCTCTGAAAACCTGATGGACAGTCAGCTAAGGGTCAGTTCTGACTAGATGGCACATAACAGCAACAACAACAAGTCTCTGGTGGCACCTTCCATAGGAAGTCATGCTGCTAACCCAAAGGGCAGTTCTCTCGAGATTGATCAAACATGCAATCAAGATGCATTGATAATAATGGATGACTAGAATGCAAAAGTTGGGAACAGAGAAGAAGATTCTGTAGTTGGAAAACATGGATTCGGTGACAGAAATGGAGCTGGAGGGAGGATGATTGAATTTTGCACAATCAATGACTTATTCATTGAAAATACATTTTTTAAGAGACATAAATGCAGGTTATACACATGGACTTCACCTGTTGGTATGCATAGGAATCAGATTGGTTACATCTGCAGAAAGAACCACTGGGCAAACTCAATATCAGTTGTGCAAACTAGGCCAGGAGCTGATTGTGGAACAGACCACCAATTACTCATATGCAAGTTCAAGTTGAAACTGAGGAAAATTTAACCTAGTCCACGGGAACCAAAATATGACTTTGATTCTATTCCACCTGAATCTCAGAACCACCTCAGGAACAGGTTTGAGGCCTTGAACACTAATGAGCGAAGACCAGATGAGTTGTGGGAGGATATCAAGCGTATCATCCAAGAAGAGTGCAAACGTTCATTACAAAGACAGAAGAGGAAGAAAAGACCAAAATGGATGTCAGAAGAGACTCTGAACATTGCACTGGAGTACAGAGAAGCCAAAGCAGAGGGAAGAAGTCAAGATACTAAAGAGTTGAATAGAAGATTTCAAAAGGCAGCACCGGATGGCAAAGTAAAATATTACAATGAAATGTGTAAGGAGTTGGAGTCAGAAAATCAAAAGGGCCGAACTTGCTCAGCATTTCTTAAGCTCAAGGAACTGAAGGACAAATTCAAACCTCAAGTTGCTATAATCAAGGATGCTTTAGGCAGAATATTAAATGGTCTAGGAAGTATTAAAAGAAGATGGAAAGAATATCCTGAGTCACTGTATCAAAGGGAATTGGCAGACACAGAAGAATTTCATGAAATAACATATGACCAAGAACCTATGTTGATGAAGGAAGAAGTTCAAGCTGCTTTGAAGGAAATAGCAAAAATTAGGCCCCAGTAATAGATGGTATATCAATTGCCTCCATTAGGAAGCATCAAAATGAGATAAGAAGAACATAAAAAGGTTGTATAGCAGGAAAAATATTGAAGATTTACATAATGAGCCAGCAAACTTGAAGGAAGAAATTAAAACTGTTCTTAGGACAATGATAAAAGGAAAGAATATCAATTGAGATTATTCAACTAATGGATACTAAGATAAAAGTACTAACCTTAGGATGCCAAGAAATTTGGAAATCCAATATATAGCTTTAGCCATTCCAAGAAACATGGTACATTAATATGCTGATGTTATTGAAAACTATTACTAGTTACACAAACACGTAAAGGTTTGCAAAGAATTTTAAAATAGTTACAACAATACATCGATAAGGAAGTCCAGAAATGTAAATTTGATTCAGTAGAATATATGGAGCAAGGGATATCATCACTGGATGCTAGATTGATTTTGGCTGAAAGCAAAAATACCAGAAAGGTTTACCTGTGTTGCACTGTTTAGGAAAAAATGTGAAAAAGTCATTCCACTGTAGAAATCATGACTTTTTTTTTGGTAATGTTGCCACAAATAGAAAACCCAAAAATTTTGTACTTTTGAGAAACCCTGTACATATATCAAAAGTCAATAGTTGAGATGGAACAAAGGAATATTGCATATTTTAAAATTGAAATAGATGAGTATCAGTTATATCCATTCACCATGCCAATTCAGTTTGAAAGCTTATTAATATAAGAAGCTGCTCTATATGAAGAAGACTGTGGCATTAGAATTATAGAAAAACTTATTGATAATTAGGAAAATATAGCTGATACAAACTTGTTTGTGGAAATGAAAGAAAAAAATGAAGCATTTACAGAACACCAAAGGTTACAGTCTTTGATATGGTAAAGGTAAAAAAGAAACAAACAAACAAACAAATAAAACAAAAGCAACAAAACAAATCACTCAGAATTGTACCAGAAAACTTCATGATAAATTAAAAAAAATAATTAAGGTTGCCAAGGGTTTTATTTCACTTGGATCACAAACAATGTTCTTGTAAGCAGCAGTAGGAAATGATTGGGCGTATCTGCTACACAAGACCTCTTTAAAAAGTAAGGAAGTAAAGATGTGCAGACTATGTTGTATCTAATCTAATCATGGTGCTTTCAATTGACTAACTTGGACACAAAAGCTAGACAGTGAATAAGGAAGACTGAAAACAAAATTCAATTAATTTGAATTATGGTTTTGTGTGAATACTGAACGTATTGTAGACTGCCAAAAGAACAAATGAATCTATCTTCAAGGAAATGCATCCAAAATCTCCTTAGAAGAAATAGTGAGGAGATTTTGTCCCATAGAATTTGTCCTATATCTGGAGAAAGATGCCATGCTTAAAGTAAAGACTTTGTGGGG
>NW_006399784.1:2598122-2599735 GCF_000299155.1 Elephantulus edwardii | reverse complement strand
TGGATTGATTCGGTGACTGGGGTAATCGGGATGGGTGTGTCAGAGGCAGTGCGGTTGGCGCAGGATAGAGCAGGGTTTAGGGCTGTTGTGCATAGGTTCGCTATGAGTCGCAAACGACTCGACGGCACATAACAACAACAATAGTATTTGTTATACTTTAAATTCTGATTTCATAGACTAGAATATAATGTATTTAAACTTTGAAATAAATAATAGACAAAATAATCTTAATGTTGGAGTGAAAACTAAAGGGAAATTTAAGAAAGATTAAGACGGATAAATATATAGGTCTTGAATTGGATGAAAATAAATGAAGATATTACATTTATTTTTTTAACCTGCATGTGGATAAAACCTAAGCTTTTACTACATATTTTATTTTGATTGTCTAAAACAGATATTGTTAGCATAGGGCAAATACTTAACAATTGTTAGCGTATAATGAAATGAATGAGTAATCAGAAGCTACATTTTAAAATGACTCATGCAAACTACTGCTTAGGCTAAGTTGCTAATGATATTTTAATGTTTTCAATTTTCAGTGATACTCTACTCCAGAACCTAAATAAAACAATTATTTATTTATATCTTTCAACCAGGTATTTCTAAGAAAATATGCATAATTCAAATAGTTGTGTTGTATGTGGTACTTTTAACATGGTATTCAAATCACTGCTCTCATAATTACTCTCTTCTATTTTTAAAATATGTCTGATTTATTTGCAAGTATTGAAAAGATCAAAGAAGTAAACAAACAACAACATTATTATCTGAATCTCATTCTTTGATTATATGCTGTTCTTGAAATCAGTCTTCAGAGGAATGAAATAAAAACACTAATACAAAATAAGGAGCTCTGGTGGTAAGAAGCTAGGCTGCAACAGTAAAGGCAAATGGTTCAAATCCACTAGCTGCTCCCACGGGGAAGGATGGGCAATCTCCTCCCATGTGATTAACTGCCTCTGAAAACTCACTGGAGTGTCAGGGATGGGTCATCTCCACCTCCATTATACACAATGCAAAATAGTTACCACTGATATTCAAATTTAGCTTGTTTTTTTCTGAGTCTCTAAAGGGGAGAATTTGCTTCTCATTTTTTAAAATAAACCATTTTCCTAAAATTTTGGAGACAGTAAAAATGAGCTGACACCTGTTGGAAGATTTTCCAATGCTTTCTTTGTGTGTTCATTGTGTGTTATGTTAGTAGTTGCTCATCTGATGTGCTCATTGGATGACTGGCACCTCAGACACAACTACAAATACTTCATGATGTAAATAAGCTTTATGTATAAAATACATAAAGTAATTTTCAGGGGAATATGAATACATTAATCATTGCTTCATGATAAACCAAGATGATTGATGAAATAACACTGCAGAAAAGCTGACTGGAAAAAATAAATTTACCTCAGAACACCTATTTAATGCCATTTCCTTGGTATCTATAACTTCCCTGTCCCAAAAGTCTGGGATAGATGGATTTGTTTGTGATCATTTTCGTATATATGTGTCTTAGAAATTACTCATTTCTTTTCATGAACATTGTTCAAGTAGAATTTATTCACTTTATGTAATTGACATACTATTTCAAAGCGATTGATTTTCTTTTTTTT
>NW_006399784.1:2577016-2597642 GCF_000299155.1 Elephantulus edwardii | reverse complement strand
AGTCCAAAAATTATGGAAAAGTAAAAGAAAAGATTCTTTCATTGTTTTACAAACCCTCCCCCAGGTCCCCTCCACCATGCAGCCCTCGCTCTAGGAGCTCTGGTGGCCTAGTGGCAAGAAGCTGCGATTGATTTTCAAGATACTATTACCTTAATATTTTGAGAAAAAATATTTTAAAAGGCACATTAATGACTTCAAAGAAAAATAAAGCAACTTATTTTTAAATGGAATGAACGATATGGGTCAATATGACTTTTTACGTTTTATTGTAAAATGTTTGTTCTTTAGAGAATAAAGGAATAATGTAGAAAAGCAGCCATAAATCCAGAGAGCTAACAATTTAATTCTTCCTTCTCTCCTTGAATGACTTATTCCTATAGCTACAGTTGCAAAATGGAAGTGGCTATATCTACATTAAGCATATTTACATTTTCCATGTTGTTACATGTTCCATAAGTGTCTTTTACATTTTCATGATTTCTGATTCATGAACACTACAAATATTTCATTAGCATAACTTGATGTATAAAAATGTGTTAATTTTGAATATTGAAAAAATGATTTGTTATGTTTTATGACTTTTAATGTTAGACATTTCATTCCTTTTCATTGTAAATTCTTATTTCTGCAGTAAATTGATTTTTAAAACATTTTCTTAATAAATGTGTGTGAAATATATTCAGCTACATGATTTCCATAATGTGTTGTTGCGACTCATAGCAACCCTGCCTACAAGAGCCCTAAACGCTGCTCTATCCTATGCCAACCTCGCCTACTCCAACACTTTCATTCCCAACACCTCAATCACAGAATCGATCCATCTCATCGAGGGTCTTCCTCTACTGCGCTGTCGCTCCACTCTCCCAAACATGATGTCTCTCTCCAAAGACCAGTTCCTCCTTGCAGCATGCCCAAAGTACATCAGACGAAGGCTAAGAATCCTTGACTCCAAAAACGTATTCCAGCTTCACCTTTTCCAGGAAAAAACTCTTTGTTCTCCCAGTAGTACATGGTGTATTCAACACTCTTCTCCAGCACCACAGCTCAAAGGCATCGATTATCTTTCTATCATCCCTATTCACTGTCCAACTCTCCAATGCATAGCACTTAATTGCGAAGACTATATCCTGTGCCTGGCACACTTTAGTCTCCAGATTGACATTGTTGCTCTTCAGTACTCTTGAGAGGTCCCTCACAGCTGACTTTCCCAATGCAATTTGTCTCTTGATTTCCTGGCTGCTGTTACCAAGAATGTTTACTGTGGAGCCAAGTAAACTAAAACGGTGAACAATCTCAATCTTCTCCCATCCATCCTGATGCTGCCAGTTGGCCCAGTGGTGAGAATCTTTGTTTTCTACATGTTGACCTTCAATCCACATAGGAGGCTGCAGTCCTTGACTTTCTACAGCAAGCGATTCAGGTCCTCCTCAGTTTCAGCAAGCAGGGCTGTATCATCTGCATAACTCCGGTTGTTCATGACTCTTCTACTAATCCTGATGCCACATTCCTCCTCGTACAGCCTAGCATCTTGGATGATCTGTTCCGCAAATAGATTGAAAATGTATGGAGACAAAATACAACTCTGACAGACGCCCTTCTTGATTTTGAAGCATGTAGTGTCTCCTTGCTCTGTTCTGACGACTGCCTGTTGGTCCAAGAATAGTTTTCATATAAGCACAATCAAATGTTCTGAGATTCCCATTCTTCTCACAGTCAGCCATAGCTTGTTGTGATCCACACAGTCAAAATCCTTTGCATAGTCAATGAAGCACAGATAGACATTCCTCTGGTACTCTCTGCTCTCTGCCAAGATCCATCTAACATTAGCTATAATATCTTTAGTACCGCAAACTCTTCTAAATCCAGCCTGCACATCTGGAAGTTCTCTGTTGACATGCATTTGCTACTTTTGTTTAGGACAAATTTTTGAAGTATTTTCTATCTTGAAAAAAACATTTAACATAATATTTATTTACTTACAATAAAATGTATATAAAAATCCTTTGCCTTAGGCATAACTAACATTGAAGTTTTTATTATTCTCTTTTATATATCATTTGAATACTTAAGATTTTTCTGAATATAATGTATCACAAAATAATGTCAAAATACTTGCATTTTTGTGTAACATTCACTAGCATACAAAAGATAAATATTTTTTATTACCACAGTTTGGGCTTGCTCATTTTGTGTTATTTCTTGGAGAATTTTAATTGTTTCTCTGGTTGGGGTGTGACTATAGTCCATCTCCAAGACTTTTAGCAAGGCAGTAGAGAAATCTAATTTTGCTGCTAGACTAATAAAGTGACCCTGAGCAACCAGAATCCAGAATTCCATTTTTACCAAAAAATTAATGAAATAAAACTGAGGCATTATCATCCATTCTTTGGAGTCTATATTCTTATCATATTCTTAATTTTTTTAATGGCTTAGAAGGTCTTTACACTTTATTTTTTTCTTTTTCTACTGCACAGTCATTTGTCCTTGGTTCTCTGTTAAGTATCTGTCACTTTATCTATTGGTCTGTTGTCTTAACTGCTATTTAAGGTATATATCACATTCTGATGAATGGGTGAGCACAGAAATCCAGACAAGCGAAATCAGAGTTCCTTCATCATGTTTGTTATGTACCGACTCATAGCGACCCTATGTACAACAGCCGTAAACTCCGCTCTGTCCTGTGCCAATCACACTGTCTCTGACACTCCCATTCCAATTATCCTTTGTCACCGAATCAATTCACCTCATAGAGGGCCTTCCTCTCCTGCGCCGTCCCTCCACCCTCCCAAGCATGATGTCCCTCTCCAAGGACCGGTCTCTCCTCACAACATGTCCAAAGTATGTTAGACGGAGCCTCAGAATCCTTGCCTCCAAGGAACCACCCAGTTTAACCCTTTCCAGGACAAATCTGTTTGTTTTCCTAGCAGTCCATGGTATTCTCAGTACTCTTCTCCAGCACCACAGCTCAAAGGCATCAATTCTCCTTCTATCCTCCTTGGTCATTATCCATCTCTCTGATGCATAACAAGTGATTGTGAAGACCATGGCATGTATCAGACGCACCTTAGTCTCCAGAGAGACACCATTGCTCTTCAGTACTTTGGAGAGGTCCCTAACAGCAGACTTTCCCATAGGGATTTCAATTTCGAGTTAAGGATGCCGACTTGCCCTACCTTATCTTACTTTCGATGTAAAACTCCACCCTAATGATACTGCCTTCTGTTGGTCTCAACATTTTAATGAAAAAATAGATCTCTTGACTGTAGTACATCCAATCTATACCTCTCTTCTACCCTTTCTCTCACAGGCTTATCGCTTGAAGTTGCACCTACTAAAACCACAGAGAAGCTACCAGCTTGAGGACTGTTGTTGTTGTTGTTGTTGTTATATGCCATTGAGTCGCCTGCGACTCATAGTGACCCTATGTACAAAAGCTATAAACTCTGTCTTATCCTGTGCCAATCTTACCATCTCCAACACACCTACCCCTATTTCCCCTGTCACTGAATCAATCCATCTCATCTCCTGCGCTGTCCCTCCACTCTCCCAAGTCTGATGTCCTTCTCCAATGAATGGTCCCTCCTTAAACATGTACAACGTATGTCAGATGAAGCTTCAGAATCCTTGCCTCCAAGGAGCAGCCCAGCTTCACCCTCACCAGGACAAACCTGTCTGTTTTCCTAGCAGTCCATAGTATATTAAATACTCTTCTCCAACACCACAGCTCAAAGGCATCAATTCTCCTTCTTTCAACCC
This sequence comes from Elephantulus edwardii, assembly GCF_000299155.1. NCBI lineage: Eukaryota > Metazoa > Chordata > Mammalia > Macroscelidea > Macroscelididae > Elephantulus > Elephantulus edwardii. Next base: position 2,593,886 of record NW_006399784.1, on the reverse strand, counting down.
TAGTCATTGTCCAGCTCCCTGGTGCAAGTGATTACAAAGACCATGGCATCTATCAGGCTCACCTTAGTTTCCAGACTGACATCTCCACACTTCAGAAGTTTAGAGAGGTCTCTAACCACAGACTTTCCCATTGCAATAGGTCTTTTAATTTCCTGGCTGCTGGTGCCAAAAGTGTTGACTGTGGATCCAAGTGAACCAAAACTGTGAACAATGTCAATCTCTTTACCATCCATTATGATGCTGCCATTCTACCCAGTGGTGAGAATCTTTGGTTTCTTGATATTGAGTCCATAATGAAGACTTCAGTCCATGACGTTTCACTGCAAGTGCTTTAGGTCCTCCTCCTCAGACTTAGCAAGCAGGGTTGTGTCATCTGCATAACACAGATTGTTGATGGATCTTCCTCCAATCCTGATGCCACATTTCTCCTCATAGAGCCCAGCCTCCCGGGTAACCTGTTCTGCATAAAGATTGAAAAGGTATGGAGACAGGATACAGCCCTGGCATACACTCTTCCCAGTTTTGAAAGATGCAGTGTTTGCTTGCTCCATTCTGATGATTGCCTCCTGATCCAAATATAGGTCTTGCATCAGCATGATCAAGTGTTCTGGGATTCCAATTCTTCTCAGCGTCAGCCACAGTTTGTAATCATCCACATATTCAAACACCTTTGCGTAATCAATGAAACAAAGATAGACATTTTTCTGGTTCTACTTGCTTTCAGCCAAGATCCATCTAACATGAACTACAATATCGCTAGTACCACAGCCCCATCTAAACCCAGCATGCACTTCTGGTAGTTCTCTGTTGATGTGCTGTTCCAGTTGTTTTTAGATAATCTTCAGCAAAATCTTGCTTGCATGAGATATTAATGATATTGCTCGATAATTTCCACACTCTTTGGGTTCATCTTTCTTTGGAATGGAAACAAATGCAGCTCTCTTCCAGTCACTTGGCCAAGACATTGTTCTCCAGATTTCTTGGCACAACTTTGTGAGCACATCTAGGGCAGCATCTGTTAGTTGAAATATGTCAATTGGTATACCATCAATTCCTGGGGCCTTATTCCTAGCCAATTATTTTAAAGCAGTCTGAACTTCTTTCTTTATCACCATAGACTCTTGCTCATATGTTATTTCATTAAATCCTGCCACAAGGATGGATACACACGTGAAATAAAGTGCCCTCTGGAGTCCTTGGGGCAAGGCTGGGAGGTGAACGCTTCATGAGAGAGAAGTTCAGGGGAGCCAGGAAGAGCTTCAGGACTAGCCAAGATTAAAGACTATATGGAACCCTTTATTACATTATTGGCCTTTGACTCCATTGTGCAGTCTACCTCCCTCACTTCTCCTTAATATTTTTCCATCCAAGAATAGGAAAGTGATGAGGTAGGAGGGAATCAAGAATTATTACCTAACTTGGGAGGGACTGAAGATCAATATGCTGAGTGAACTGACTCATTCTTACAAGGACAAATATTGTATAAAACCTATATTTAGAAAGAGTATAAGGATCCAAGAGGGGGCAGAGGGGGAAGGGGGAAAGAGAGGGATGAGGATGTGCAGGTGGAGGTGGATATCAATCATGGAGTTGTACAGTTTAATGGGTGGGGAAGGAGAGAAATTGGAAGAATCTGTTCTGGAAAATTATGCATTCAAATTTTGTTAATAAACTAATATAATAAAAAATTTAAAAAATAATTTAAGCATCAAGAAGAGGCACTCTCCTACTAAAATATGTAGCCTTAATTAACTTTAGATATTATAAGTCATTTAAAAAAGATATTAGAGTAAATGTGAAATATAGATTAACTCTGCCTTGCAATCCCCAAAACAATGTTTGAATCCACCAGCTACTCCGTGAAGGAAGGATGGGCAATCTCGTCCTGTGTGATTTACTGTCTCTGAAAACCCACTGGAAAGGTCAGCTATGTGCTGGTTCTGACTTGATTGTACACAACAACAACAACATCAATATAGTTAAAGAAAAAATGAGAAGTAGATGTGTTATAAAACCTATTAAACTCTTTGAGCACGAGCTCAATTGACACAAACCTTGCCACCAATTTCCAAGGGCATAAAGATTGAATCTGACATCTTTATCCAAGTGTTCTATATGTGGTTCTAAGCATTTTTTCTATATCATATAATCTCTGTTGTTGTTGTTGTTGTTATGTGCCATCGAGTCACTTGCGACTCATAGCGACCCTATGTATAACAGCCCTAAACTCCGCTCTGTCCAATCTCTAGGTCATTTAAATAATAATTTTTATAAATATGAGAAACCTCCTGATTGTTGTGAAGTTAATTCTAACTTGTTGCAAGCTGTGTTGTAGAATATAATTTTTCTTCAAAAGAATTTCCAAGACTACCATGTCTCAGAAGCAGAAAATTAGGTCTTTCTTTCAAAGAATGCATGTTTTCTAGTTAACGCTTGAGACGTTAACCACTTCAGCCATGCAAAAACTCTTCATTTTAGTTACATAAATATCTTCTTAATTCTTTGTAAATTTTAAATTATAGACTATTCATAATAATGAAAAGTGTTTCAAAAATTTAATGAAATATTACCAAATTAACTTGAAGCAAAAATTGGAATAATACATACATGTAATCTGTATGTTTATCAATTTAATGAAGTGTTTCAAAAATTTAATGAAATATTACCAAATTAATTTGAAGCAAAAGTTGGAATAATAGATATATGTAATCTGTATGTTTATCAAATTATCCAACAAGCTTTACTCTGTGGAGAGGAGTGTGTTATCAGGATTGGAAAGAAACTCATCAATAATCTGGGTCATGCAGATAATACACTCTTGCTTGCTGAAAGTGAGGAGGACTTGAACCAGTTGTTGTAGAAAATCAAGGAATGTAGGCTTTGGCATGGATTGCATAGCAATGTAAAGAAAACAAAGATTTTTACCACTGAACCAAGAGTCAGTGTTGTGAGGGATGCAGAGAAGATTGAAACTGTCTTCAGCTTTGTCTTGCTTTCATCCACAATTAACACCGTTGGTACTAGCAATCAAGAAATAAAGAGATGCATTACACTGGAAAAATCTACAACTGGGGATCTCTCCAAATTATTGAGGATCTCTCCAAATTATTGAGGAGTAATGATGTCAGTTTGAGGACTAAGGTGTGTCTGACTCAGGCTTTTCAATCGCTTGGCTTTCATCTGACAGGTGGACAACGAATAAGGATGACAGATATAGAACTGATGCTTTTGAGCTGTGTTGTTAGAGAAGAGCACTGAACGTCCATTCCATTGAAGATCAGGAGGACAAACAGATATATCTAAGAGAGGGTGCAGCCAGAGAGCTCTTTTGAGGCAAGAATGCTTCACCTTACGTACTTTCAGCATGTTTCTAGGAGTGGCTGTTCCCTGGGGAAGGACATGATGCTGAGGAGAGTGGAGGGTAGGTAAAGGAAAGGGAGATCCTCAACCAGGTGGTGACTGCTGCAATGGGCTCTTGTGTGTCAGAAGTTGTGAGGATAGCACAAGATAGAGCAGGGTTCAGATCGTTTGATCATAGGGTCATTTTCAGTGGTACTATACTCGATGCCACCTAACAACAATATCAGATAATCAATGATTAGCTATCTTCAATATGTGCCTCAGCCCATTGAAGTATTCCATAAACATTAATTGTTAATTATTTTCCTAGAAATTATACAATGGGTTCTGTACTTATCTGCTATATATAGGTACTCATAAATTTCTCCTACTGGCCTCAAATTTCTATCTTTATAAATATGCTTTTTGGAAAGCATTTTTTAAAAAAAAATACAAAAGAACCATATTCAAATACTGTGGTTTTATCTATCTGGTATTTCTGCCTCAGGGTTACCCATTAAACAACCAGTTTCTACACTGATAATTCTTTCCCATGATGAAATGTCATTGTTTCAAACTTAGTAATGACTTATTTACTTGGACAGTAACATGTAACAATAAAAATGAGCTACCCATTTCTGATGTACATATGTTTATACAGGCCATAGAATTTCTTCACATGACTTATGTGTAATTGTTTTACGTAAATTATCTTTTCTGCTTTAAACTTTGCATTGGTTTTATCTCAAAATAAAACCTCCTTTTCACCAAACCAAACTTCAGAAAACCAAAAGAATTCTGTAATCCACTTACCAGAGGGAATGTGTATGTATAAGGACTTGACACAGGATTGATACTGTCAGTCAGCTTTCCAATTAAAGAGCAAGTCAATGTAAGAAAAGTTTCTGAAAGTTTTATTTTTTTTTTCTCTTTTCAAAGTTTAAATATGGTTTCTTTTTATTTGGTGATGTGAAAGACAGAGAAAGAAAGTTTTATGAAAAAAAACAATACTTTTTAACCTTTCAACTTAAATTTCGAGTCTCTGGAGAACTGCTGTCAGTTAAAATCCATTTACTTCCATATGCATCTTAAAGACTACTCTATTGGAAGCATCAGTTCTTTTTATTGTTAAATAAAATATTGAATTATAGTAATTTATTTAACAGATAAATAGTATTTTATTAACAAAATTGATAGTTTTTTCAAACTGATTTAATTTAAAGTATGCATTGTTCTTTTATTTTATTTTGGTACATATTTCCTTGTTGTGAATTATGAAAATAATATTCTAACATTTATTTTTCATACCTGAGTATGAAATAAATATTTTTACTGTTAGTGAGATTATACAGTGTGCATCTAAAATCATTACTGTTTAAGATGAGTTTTGAAATAAGTATCATAAAGCTCTTATTTACACTTTATTATATGTACATAGAGAACATATTTTATCTATCAAATATTTTATGTAAGGTTACTAGACAAAATCCAATATGATTTTTTTCACTATTACTTTGATGCTCACCAAGATTTTGTTATTAATATCAAAATACACTTTTTTTCATTTAAAGACAGAAAAATAGCAGAAGAATTAAACGAAGCTATTACTTTTTTCCCTTTTCATTAGTTTATTTGCAAAAATTTGAACAAATCCTTTCAATTTCCCTTACCCCCAAGCTATTGCAATTTAATAATCATTAATCTAGTTAGTTTATGATAAATTCAGTTACTTTTTATATGTTAAATTCATGGTAGTACAGGTAATAGGGAGTAGCAACACTAGCTTTTGAAAAGGAGTTTGAATCCATCAGTGACACTAAAGGGGAAAGATGGATAATATCTTTCCAGTGAATTTAACATCTTGGAAAATCAACTAAAGAGCTATCTGTGATTTGGTTGATTCCGCAGAATGAATATTTGAGTAAACACATGACTAATATTTACAAACGACCATCTCAACTCAACTTAGTGTCATTGACTACAAGCTGACTCATAGATGGCCCACCAGTGAATTTTAAAAGACTGTAAATTGTAAAAGAAGACTGCTCATCTTTCTCCTATAAAATGGCTAGTGAATTCAGACAACTGACAACACATCTCCCTTCCCGTGAGGCCACCAAAACTCCCTAATTGACATTCATAATATGAGGATAAATGAGCAAAAGGAAACACTGAGCACAGAGCTTATATTCCATCAATATCGATAATGAAAGATATATACAAAATAAAATAAATGTGAAAAATTCAAATGAAAAAGTTGTATAAAGAATATAAGTAAATATTTATATTTGCAATCTGCTCAATGACAATGGGTTTATGCTTTTAAGTACTCACAAAATATTCTTTATTATTACTGTTATTACAGGGTTGTATGTATTTGGGACTTACCACGTTGTTGTTAACTGTCATCTATTGAACCATGTCTCAATGACCCTATGGGAGGAATATAAATAAATAAGATAGAAAATTAAGTTGTTTTAGAATGAGAGCTAATTTTTATATAAGGATCTCTGATGGGTAGTAGTGAGAAATCTTGGTGCAATGCAGAGGTCTGAGGTTTTTATCAACCAGAAGCCTTGTGGAAAAAAGATGTGTAGTCTGTTCCCAAGTGATTTACTGCCTCTGAAAACCTACTGGAAGGTAAACTCTGAGTTGGTTTTGACTCAATGTTATATAACAACAACAATAACACAATTTGTCTTATTAGAGATAAAATCTATCTAATAAAAAATAAATAACAGATAAAATCTTTCTGGTAGAAAGAATTACATTAAAGGACTTGTAATAGATTTATCTGTAGTTTAAACTGAAGACATGTTTAGTTGGTTTTAGGAGCAAGGGAAAGACATGTCTTAAAATGTATGATATTTTCTGCCTTGGTCATAGAGTTAAAAGTGGTATAATTTCAAGAAGAAGCAGGCAAAAGAAGGTCCGAGTAATCAAAAGGATACCAATTTACTTGTTTCAAGTAACAGATGCAACCTTGGATGTGCTAACCAATCTATGCCAGGAAATTTGGAGGACAGGTATTTGGCCAACGGATTGGAAGAGGTCCGTATTTGTTCCCATTCACAAGAAAGGCAATCCAACAGGATGTGAAAACTATTGAACAATATAATTAATATCACAAGCAAACATAATAATACTGAGGATTATTCAGAATTGCTAAAACAGTACACAATTAAGGAATTGCTAGAAGTTCAAGCAGGGTTGAAAAGAGGGCATGGCACCAGGGATATCATTGCTGATGTCAGATGGATCCTGGCTGAGAGTAAAGAATACCAGAAGAATGCCTATTTGTGTTTTATTTACTATGTACAGGCATTTGACTATGTAGCTCATTACAAGTTGTAGCTAACACTGAGAATGATGGGAGTCCAAAAGCACTTAATTGTGCTCATGTGGAACCCTTACCTGTACTGGGAGGCTGTTGTGCAAAAACATGGGAACACTACATGGCTTAAAATTAGGAAGGGAGTGTGTCAGGATTGTATTCTCTCTCCATATCAATCCAATATATATGGTGAGCGACTTATTCTGGTAGTTGGACTCTATGAAAAGGAATGTGATATCAGCATCAGAAGATTTATCTATAACCTGAGTTATGCAGATGACACAATCTCACTTGCTGAAAGTGAGGAGGACTTAAAGCACTTGTTGCACAAGATCAAGGAATGTAGCCTTTAGTATGGATTGCAATCAAGAAACAGAAAAATATTCTTATCATTGAAACCTTAGGCAGGGTCATAATGGAAGAAGAGGAGATTGAAACTGTGAACAGCTTCATCTTACTTGGATCCACAAGTGGCACCTTTGGTACCAGCAGTCAGGAAATAAGGAGACACATTGCACTGGGAAAAATCTACAATTAGGGATCTCTCCAAATTATCGAGGAATAATGATGTCAGTTTGAGGATTCAGGTGCATCTGATCCAGGCCATAGTTTTTCCAATCACTTGGCATGCATCTGAGAGTTAGACATTGAATAAGGGTGACAGAAAATAATTGATGCCTTTGAGCTGTGGTGTTGGAGAAGAGAATTGAACATCCATCCCATGGATAATCAGGAGAACAAACAGATATGCTTCAGAGAGGATGCAGCTGTAGTGCTCTTTGGAGACAAGAATTATGAGGCTTCACCCCACATACTTTGAGCATGTTGCTAAAAGGGGTATTCCTTGGACAATATCATAATGCTGGGAAGGGTGGAGAGTTGGAGAAGGAGACAAATATTCTCAACCAGGTGGAATGACAGGGTGACTGCTACAACAGGCTCTTGTGTGTCAGGAAGTGTAAGGATGGCACACGATAGAGCAGTGTTCAGATTTTTTTGTTTTATGGGGTATCTGTGAATCAAACTTGACTTGGTAGCACCTAACAACAACAACAACAGTATGGCACTTCATAGTGGAGTGGAAGCTAAATAGTGCAATGTAGGAAACAAATATTATCCTGATGAGGGTTGACAGATATAGCAATTAAAATTATAAATGTCATGGCAACAAATTGAATCTAACCCATAGGGCGAGAATAACTACCTGAAACCAAGCTTATATATAACTCTTTATGGAAACATATCATCCTTTTTTCCGCCTGCAGAATGGCTAAGATGGTTGAATCATAAATGTTTTGTTTTGTTGTTGCTGTGTACCATGACATTTAAACCGACTTACAGCTAAACCTCTAGTAAATTTTCAGAGGCAGTAAATTGCATGGAATATTACCCATATTTCTTTTCTGGAGCAACCTGTGAATTTGAACCACGTGAATTTGAGTTGGCAGTGCAATGTCTTACTACTAAGAGCTCATCTTTTGATTAGCCTCCCAATCATTTAACCACTATGCCACCTGTAAAAGGAGCAAAATTCTTGTAGAGGTGGTCAAGTCTGACCTATTCTAGTTCAATAAAAGGGATTTCCTGCCACCAACAATATGTACAATATAAAACTGATCTTTAGAAGTGAAACAGCTCTCCCACACTCCTATTTCTACTTCTCATAATTACTGTATATATAATGTATTACAAATTACCTACCACACAGACCTTACAGAATATATTTTTACTCAATTGTAAACTTCATTAGGAAAACAAGTTGAGAGGTGGGAAGCCAAAGGATATCACAATGTGAAAGTCCAGGTGTAGTGGACAACAAGTTCAAGTCAGGTTAACAGCAAGACACAATTCCTCATTCAATTCAGACAGTTTCTCAGTCAACAGCAAGATGCAGTCACTCAATTAATCCAGGTGGCTTTTCCGTGAACAGCAAGATAACTCTGGTGTAGAAAACTCTAGGCCCGACTATGTCTGGTTCTGTCAGGCAACATATTGCCATTCGTTCTATAATCTGGTAGCTCTCTCTTTTATATTATATTGGCCTCAGAGCCCTTGATGATGTGGAAGATGCTGATCAACAATGAGCTAGCCCTCTAGGTCTATAGTTGAGGCAGCTAAAGATTACTTCCCTAGAGAGTTATGGGTGGCAAGTAGAGACTCAAAGATTAATTTTATTTGTGTTTTCTCACCTGGTTGTATGGTCAGATCTAAGGCAACAAAAACAAAAACCATTTTTAAAAATCTTAACACTAAACCGTCAAAAATTCAATTGAAAAGTTGTTGTTGTTGTTGTTGTTATGTATCATTGAGGGAATGACAATTTGTAACAACACTTTTAGCTAAAGATCTAAACCTTTCCCTATAGTGCACCACCATTGTCATTGCTGCTGTACTCGTCTTTTGTTAACAGCCACTATGTGACTTCATTTTGTTTGTGTTTTCCTTTAGTTCTCTAACTTTCTGCTTTTCCCTGTGTGAGTTCCTTTTCTAAGGACTGACTCCTTGACAAAATGCCTAAAATACATGACATGATTTTTCATCACCCTTGCCTCTTAAAAACAGCCTGGTTAGTCATCCTCCAAAACAGCTCTGTGTGTTCTTTTTGTGGTCTACAAGATAGTTCAGTACTCTTCTCTAATATCACAATTTAAAGACATACAGTCTTTCTCTGCCATCCTTTACCATTGTTCAACTTTCAGAAGCATAGGTAGTAATTTAAAATACTGTTACTTGGATAAGGTGTACATTAGTCTTAAAACTGGAATATTCACTTTTTATTATTTTGGAGAGGGTATGATAATATATTTTTCCAATGCAAAAGTCTTTTGATTTCTTGACTGTTGTTACCTGGGTGTTAATTGTTGATAAAAGTACAATAAAATCATTGAGAACTTAATCTTTTTACCATATATCAGAAGATGTCTACTGGTCCAGTGTGGTGAGGAATTTTCTTTTCTTGTTATTGAGATTTAATCAATATTGAAGGTGAAGTCTTTGATCTGCTGAAGCAACTATTTCATGGCCTCCTTTAGAAAATGAGGTTGTGTCACCTGCATACAACACATTATTTTTCCTGGAAGATAACTGAATCTTAAGAGATGACAGGTAAAGATATAGTAGTCTTTTGTGTGCAGACCTCCTATTTTATCTTGGAAGACTGTAGATAAATGAGGTGGCCTTGGATTGTGCTTGATGTCTTCTACCTTTAAAAAGTCACTCAGTGGTGGAAAAAAAAACACAACAAGAAATAGAAATAGAAAGTATAAAAATAACATAAGAATGTTGTTTCACAGAAAGCTAGGAAAAGTATTCCTAAGCTTATTGCTGAATGAAAATTCAAAAGAAAAAATAAAGCATCCTTGATGTTTGAATTCTATAAAAGTAGATTTTTGGTGTTTAAGTTAAGCAATGCAAGTAAATGTTCCAAATTAATTGGTTTGAGAGAGAATGTAGCATAATGAGTGAAGAAAATGTTTTATCAGCTATTTTGGGGGGGGGCTGTGCTGTGAACAGAAAACAAATGAGTTTTGAAAATGGTATAGAACATTATGGAATTAAAGATTTTACGTGTTTTTGTTTGCTTTCTATAAGATAAGCATAATTAATGCATGTTTATATATTAATAAACATTAACAATAAAAATAATTGTACTTGATATTTACTAAAGGAAAATCATTTTGACATGGTCCGTAATGTATGAACAGAATACTATTCAGTTAGAAGCAAATTATAACTGACTCTTCATTGGATTTCCAAGGTTGTATTTTTTTTTCTATAATTATATTTTATTAATTTTCATAAACATTTACAGAGATTTTGGGCTTCCACTCATTCATTGTTACACTATTCTCTCTACCCTCCTCCCAGTTTGTTCTTGTCCAAATGCCACAGTGCTTGTCAAAGCCAGTTCTGATTAATCTTTGTCAATGTGACCTTTGCCATTCCCTATCACTCCTCCCTGAGAGAGACTTCACCCTGAGTCATAAGGAAAAGGGGACGGCGTATTCTCTTAGCTACTTCGTGTTGAAAAGGGACGCTGTGGGTTTCAGGGGGAAGATCTTCTCTCACTACTCTAAAGGGCCCCTTTGGCAGTAGGAAACACATAGACTATTATGGAGATTGATTTTGGAATTTAGATGCACTCTTATTGATTGTGCTTGGCCGTACATGTTCATATCCTTGAAGATGTATCATGGGGGTGTTGCAACCTAGAAGACACAAATTTGACTAACAAGTTATAAGTACATGAGTCCAAAAATTATGGAAAAGTAAAAGAAAAGATTCTTTCATTGTTTTACAAACCCTTCCCCAGGTCCCCTCCACCATGTAGCCCTCGCTCTAGTCTCCTGTGATGACAGAAATACCCAGTTATATCTCTCTTTTAAACGGTTCTCTCCCTCCTCTGTTTCAGTGCAGTATACATTATTGAACCCATCTTACTCAGTCTCTCCCCAACCCCAAGGACAGTCCCATTCTACAACAGTGGCATCATGTAATATTTGTCCTTTTGTGACTGGGATATTTCACTCAGCATGATGTTCTCCAGAGTCAACCATTTTGAATAATATTGCATGAGTTCCTTGTTTTTTAATGCAGCATAGTATTCCATTGTGTGAATATACCACAGCTTCTCTAGCCATTCGTTTGTTGATGGGTCAAGGCTGTATTCTTGAGGAAAGAAATTATCCTTTCTCATGTGGATCTTCTGGTGGATTACAACTCTTAGAGAGGTGCAGGCTCTCCGTTAGCAGCACAATTTCCTAAGGAATACTATATCAGAGTCCCCTTAATTGGTGAATAGGTATGAAAATCCAAAGTTCATAGATGAGAGAAAATGTGCTTCATTACAACAGATATATTTGCTGTAATAGCAGAAGAATGAGTGAATGTAGGTGCCGGAAGGCCAAATATTTACTAGTGGGCAGACACATAGTTCTTATATTTGCTGACAAATCTAAAACATTTTAGGCTTTTGGATGCCATTTATAAAAATAATGATCTTGTAGAAACAACGACACATACTTCATATTATAAAACATGAAAAGCATGACTCTCCATCATCTCCTGTCTTAATCTGGCTCCGATATCCTGACTTGCTCCTTTGGGAGCACTTGTATCAAAATATACATTGCCAGTGCACAAAAATAGTCGATATTTAACATAATGTTTTATTCTCTTTACTTTAAGTTTGCAATATTATAAAGTTTTGTTGTAAAATGCTCAAAATTCAAACTCATTGGTCATGTCAGAATCAACAGAAAGCTAACTCTCCAATCGGTATTTAGCGGCAGCAATTCTCATTCAAAGAGATTGTCCATCATTCACCGAGAGATGCTGGTAGATTCAAGTTGCCAAATGAAGGCGTGCAACTGCCAACTGAGAGATGCTTTCTTGGGGCTGACACTGCAACTTTCTATGGAGTATACCATAAATAAATATATTATATATAAGAGCATTATTCTTTTTTTAGAAAATATATGATTGTTATTTTTGGCAAATCACTGTTCATAATACAGCTTCTAAATAAATTTGGTGTTTTCCCTCAAAGATGAAAAACATATAAAAATATAGCACAAAGTATACCTATTTCATGGTTTTAGCAGCAGCAACAACAGAACACACATAGCAAACATATTTTAACTTCTTACATTGTTGTTGTTCATAGAGACCCTATGAACAAAAGTCCTTGACATCTATGTAAATTTCGTCCTTTCTCTAGGTATAGGGTTTCCAGAAGCAAGCTATTGTGGAAGTGGATGCCACTCCTGCTTCCAAGCTTGTTTTAATCGGGGAGCTCCATCAAACAATATCTACCATGGGTAATCATTCTCACATTTGACTCATCTGTGTCACAGTGCTCAGCTTCACAGCAACCACGAGTTACCCCTCTGTACAGCAAGTGGAAAGACAAGGGTTACACAACCTAGAAGAATGTTTCACTAAAAACAATTAAAGGCAAGCCTGAGGGCCGCAGAGTAGGATCACCCATGTTCGGCTTGGGAGCATGACTTTCTGTCCACCAGGCCAACTGCAATCTCTCTCTCTCTCTCTGCTGTTGTTGTTAAGTGCTGTCGAGTTGTAGGCGACTCATAGTGACCATATATATGAACGAAAGTCCTGGACACCTGGATAATTTTCATCCTTTCTCCAGGTTCATAGGGTTTCTAGAGGCAAGCTATTATGGAAGTGGATGTCACTCCTGCTTCCAATGATATTCCTTAGAATGACATTATAGAGTTTAAATACTATAATACAGTAAGTTCTTTTGAAATTTAAAACAATTTGTATGTCTTCTGAAATAAAGTAAAAGTCTCAAAAAAGCTAATCATTTTAATAGGTTCGTAAAGATGTTTATAGAATACCTGATCTCCTGTTGCTTTTAAGTGCTGTTGAATATAATCCATAGTAACTCTATGAACAACAAATCTAAATCTTGTTCTATCCTGTACCATCTTGATAATCTTTGAGACACTTGAGCCCATTACTGCAGTCACTGTGTCAATCTATCTTGTTGATGGTCTTCCTTTCTTTCACTGACCCTTCACCTTTACAAAAATAATGTCTAATAATGATGATAATACTAATAATAATCCTCTCTTCTGCCAACTTGTCCAAGGATGTATGACAGATTTTTGCATCTTTTTCTTCAAAGATAATTCTGACTGCACTTTCTTCAAAATATACCTTCTTCTTTTGGTCAAGAAAATATATATTGTTCCTTTGACAGTCAATGACATTTTCTGTACTCTTCTACAACATGACATCTCAAATGCCTCAATTCTCCTGTTATCCTTATTCACTGTCCAATTCTCAGATGCATAGCAAGTGATAGAAAAAATGATGGCCTGAATTAGGTACATCTTCAAACTTACGTTGTTGCTCCTTGGAAATATGGAGAGGTCTCTCACAGAGGACTTGTCTCATGCTATACATTTCCTGATCTCCTGTTTCTGGTAAGAAGAATGTTGACTGTGGATCTAAGTAAGATGAAATCATGACAATTTCAAACTTTTCTTTATCTATCAGAATGATGTTTACCACTCCAGTGGTAAGGACTTTTGTCTTTTTTCTGTTGAGATGCAATCCATATTGAAGGCTGTAGTCTTTGATCTTCAGGAAGTATTTCAAGTCCTTATCATTTTGAGCAGACAAGGTTGTGTCATCTGCATAGTGCAAGTTGTTGATGAATCTTCCTCCAATCCTAATGCTCAATCTTGATTCTTCTTAACGGAGTCCAGCTTCTTGTATGATTTGCTCAGCATACTGAATGGGTAATTATGTAGAAAGAACACAACTCTAGCACATACCTTTCCTGATTTTAAATAGCACATACTTTTTTTTATTTTAAATTACTCTGTATTCCCTTGCTTTGTTCAGACTACAGATTTTTGGTCTAGATATTGGATCTTATAAACATAATTAAGAATTCTGCAATTCTCATTCTTCTTAATGTTAGCAATGGTTTATTATGAGCCACATAGCCATATGGCTTGACATAGTCAATAAAATACAAATAGACATTCTTCCAGTGTTCTCTGCTTTCAGCCAGCCAGGATCTATATGGCTTCAACGATTATATCCCTGATGCCACAATGTCTTCTAAATCATGCTTGAAGGTATGGAAATTTTTTTGTCTGTGTACTGTCCTAGCCATTTTTTGGATGATATTCAGCAGTATTATATTTGCACATGATATTAATGGTATTGTTTGATACTTTTGGTATTCTGTTGGATCACCTTTCATGTGTTTGAGAATAAACATTAATCTCTTCCAATCAAGTAGCTGTCCTATAAATTTCCAGGCATAAACTAGTGAATATGTCCATGGTTATGCTAGTATTCCATCAATACTTGGGTTCTTATTTTTGCCAACGCTTTCAATACAGTTGAAATTCTTTTTACATTATTAATGGCTCTTGCTCATAGGAAATTTCTTGTATATTTTAATGTCAGTCAATTATATTTTTTTATGCAGTCCATTCTGTGTATTTTTTTTTTTTTCATTTTCTTGTGTTGCTTTCTGGTTCATTCAGATTTAACTCATGTAATCTTTGAGTATTACAAACCAATAATTTATTTTTCAGTTCTTTCAATTTGAGAAGTGCAAGAGAGGATTCTTCCCTTTTTATTCTTCAACTGTATTTCTTTGCACATCCCATTATAATACTTTGTCTTCTAGAACTATGCTTTATAATCTTATGTTCATCTCTCCTCTGTGTTTCTCTACTTTGATTTGTTTTCTTGATGGTCTAGTGCAATTTTCAGAGTCTCATCTATCTTCTGTTTGGGTCTTTTCTTTCTCTTCAAACAGATCTTGAAGAGATATACAAATTAAGATGGCTTATACTCAGTGTCATATTTTGATTTTTATGGATTTTTTTTTTCATTTAGTTCAGTTTCAGTTTGAACTTGAACACAAGTAATTGTTTTTGTTTTTTTCCACAGTCAGCACCTGGCCAACTTTTGAAGCTCATGTGGAGCTTCTCCAATGATTTTTTCACAGCTTTTGAAGGTCATGTGGAGTTTCTCCAATGATATTTTTCACAGGATTTAGTCAATTTGATTCCTTTACAGACCATGAGGGGAGTCTATGTGCAAAGTACTTTTCGCATGTGTGTGTGTGTGTGTTTAAAATGTTTTTATATGTATTAAATAATTTAACATACAAAATTTAATCAGTCAATGCCAGGTTTATTTCTGTCACCAAGACCATGCTTTCTGACTACTACTACTCCTTCCTCATTGTTGCCAACTTTTATATTCTAGTCACTGATAATATTTAAATCATCTTGATTGCATGTTTGGTCAATTTCAGACTGCAAATATTCATCAAGATTCTTCCCCCACCCCTGATTCCCCTGGAAGACAGTTTCCTGGAGACAGTGCAGCTGATGCCTCCACTGTCAAGCACAAGGAACAAGAACATTACAGGTACTTTGAGTGAAACACTGCTGTCTAGCTACACCATTGGGCCTGGACAAACAGGACCGACACATGGTTTCTGGAAAGAAACAGACTGCTTTTCTCCCATTCAGGTAGTTTGGGGGAAACATTGTTGTCTAGCTACACCACATGGGGTCCCTTAAGCTCAGGTAGAAGGAGACAGGCCAGGCCACACCAGGCCAAGATGCATTTTCTGCATGGAAACAGAATTCCATGTTCTGTCACTCAGATACTTTGGATGAAACACTGCTGTCAGGCCCTTGGTCCTGCAGGCCTAAGGTCAAGAAGGGAGCAAAAATATACAGGGCTTTCACACAACATTTTCATATTCTGGGTTACTAAATGGTTACAACAACCTAACAGCTACTAAGAAAAGATTCAAGTAATATCAAGAAAGCAGAAATCTGCCTCAGTCCTCATAGAAAAATAAAAGTAATAAGAAAAAAAAGGAACACTCCCAGAATCATTCTATATAGTAAGCATAATCCTAATACCAAAACCAGGAAAAGATATTATAAAGAAAGGAAACTACAGACCAATATCTCTCATGAATATACATAAAACATCCTTAACAAAATCTTAGTATATGTTGTTCTTGTTATGTGCTATCGAGTCACTTGCGACTCACAGCAACCCTATGGACAACAACCCTAAACTCTGCTCTGCCCTGTGCCAATTGCACTGTCTCTGACACACCCATCATGATTACCCCAGTCACTGAATCAATCCATCTCGTAGAGGGCCTTCCTCACCTGTGCTGTCCCTCCTCCTTACTAAGCATGATGTCCCTCTCTAAAGACCTGTCTCTCCTTAAAACATGTCGAAAGTATGTCAGGCAAAGCCTCAGAATCCTTGCCTCCAAGGAGCAGCCAGGTTTAACCCTCTCCAGGCTGAATCTGTTTTCCTAGCAGTCATTAGTACCCTCCATAGTCTTCTCCAGCACCACAGCTCAAAGGCATCAATTCTCCTTCTAACCTCCCTAGACATTGTCCAACTCTCTGATGCATAACAAGTGATTGCAAAGACCATAGCCTGTATCAGATACACCTTACTCTCCAGAGAGACACCATTGCTCGTCAAAACTTTGGAAAGGTCCCTACCAGAAGACTTTCCCATTGCAATATGTCTTTTAATTACCTGACTGCAGGTGCCAAGATTATTGACTGTGGAGCCAAGCAAACTAAAGCTGTGAACAATCTCAATCTCTTCACCATCCATCCTGATGCTGCCAATTGGTCCAGTGATGAGAATCTT
>NW_006399784.1:2572897-2576421 GCF_000299155.1 Elephantulus edwardii | reverse complement strand
GGGAACAAATATAGATCTCTTCCAGTCAGTTGGCCAAGTGGTTGTTCTCCAGATTTCTTGGCACACCTTGGTTAGCACATCCAGGGCAGCATCTCTTAGCTAAAATATGTCAATTATATATAGAATAAAAAATAAAAAAAAATAATTCATCATGACCAAGTGATATTAATAACAAGTAAGCAAGGATGGTTCAACATAAGAAAAATAATCAACATGATTCACCATATTAAAAAAGCAAATAACAAGAACCATATGATCTTAGAAATTGTTGTAGAAAACACATTTAACAAAAACCAATGCCCCTTCCTGATAAACATTCTTAGCAAAAGTGGAATAGAAGGAATTTTCTCAACATAGTGATAAGTATATATGTAAAACCAATAGCCAATATCATTCTCAATGAGAAAGATGAAAAGCATTTTTATTGTTAACAGAGACCAGACAAGGATGCCCACTGTCTGCACTTCTATTCAATATTTTGTTGGATGTGTTTGCTAGGGCAAAACTACAAGAGAAAAAATAAAAGGCATCTATATGGTCAAAGAGATGGTTAAACTATTGCTATATGTAGATGATATGATAGTGTACTTAGAAAACCCCAAACACTCAACAGAAAACTTGTTAGAACTAGTAGACCAACTTAGTAGGGTGGCAGGATATGAGATAAATATCCAAAAATCAATAAGATTCCTCTGTTGTTGTTGTTGTTGTTATGTGCAGTCGAGTCGCCTGCGACTCATAGCGACCCTATGTACAACAGCCCTAAACTTCGCTCTGTCCTGTGCCAATCGCACTGTCTCTGACACTCCATCCCAATTATCCCAGTCACTGAATCAATCCACCTCATAGAAGGAAAGCAAGTAAGCATTACCGTTTACAATAGCCAACCACAAATTGAGATGCTTGTGAGTGAATCTAACTAGAGACACAAAAGTCCTGTATCAAAAAATGTACATAATATTACTGTGAGATACAATAGAAGACACAATTAAATGAAAAAATATTCTCTGTTCATGGCTAGAAAGATTCAATAATGTGAAAATTCCAATCCTACCAAAATTTTCTTTTCAATGAAATTCCATTATAGATATTAAATTATTTTTTCAAGGAGATCAAAAGGAAACTTGTCAGATTTATTTGGAGAGGAAAGAGACTCCAAATAACTCACTTCTGAAACACAAAAATGAAGTGAGAAACATAGTACTCCCGGGCCTCAAAACCTACCTCATAAAGGTAGAAACCAAAACAACATCGTACTGGTAGAATTTCAGGCACACAGAACTATGGAACAGAATTGAGAACCCAGAAATGGACCCAACTATCTATGGTCAACTGATATTAAACAAGGAAATAAAGCTTATCAGTGGGAAAATGACAATTTCTTCAACAACTAGTGGTGGCAAAACTGCAGAAAGCTAAAACAAGACACACATCCCACATCATACACAAAAATCAATTCAAGGTGGATAAGACCTCAGAGGAAAGCCCAAAACCACAAAATTCATCAGAGAGTAAACAGGATCAGTCTTAGATCGCCTAGTCTGTGGTATAAATTGACAGTCAAATGCAGCCAGAAGTGTACAATGTAGAGGGAATAAAACTGATGAACTCAACCTTTTAAAGATTAAATCCCTGTGTGCATCAAAAACATTTTTCAAACAAAGTAAAAAGTAAAAATTGACTGAGATGGGGGTGGTGAAAACAAACATTTGGCAATACCATTTCAGAAAAGGGCATCATATCAAAGATTTACAAGCTCCTACAAGAAATAGACTAATAACACAATTCCAAAGTGGAATTTCCAAAAGACATGGAAAGACTTTTCACAAAGGAAGATACTTGTCTGGCCAACTGACACATGAAGAAATGCTCAAAAATGCTGGCAATAAGATAAATGCAAATCAAAACCACAATGAGATACCATCTCAGTCCATTATTAGTAGTGGCAAAATTTAACAAGAGAGTAGATAATAAATGTTAGAGAGGATGTGGTGAGATAGGAACTCTTATACATTTTTGGAGGGATTGTAATATGGTTCAATCACTCTCGCAGGCAATTTGGCATTTCTTCAAAACAGCTGAACACAGAAATTCTATATAACCTAGATATCCCACTGCTTGAAATATACCCTGAGAAAATGAGAACTGAGGCATAAATGAAAACTTGTACACCAATTTTCATAACAGCTTCATTCACTATCCCAAGAACAATGAAATAACCCAAATGTCCAACCACAATAGAATGGTTGAGAAATTACAGTACATTCACAAGATGGAATACTATGCTGCACACAGGAGTAATGATTTTGCAAATCACTACCTAACTTGGGAGGGACAGGTGAGCATTATACTTAGTGAACTAACTCAGTCCCATAAGGAAAAATACTGTATTAAGACCATTATTTTAAAACATGTAAAATAGTATGATGATTC
This sequence comes from Elephantulus edwardii, assembly GCF_000299155.1. NCBI lineage: Eukaryota > Metazoa > Chordata > Mammalia > Macroscelidea > Macroscelididae > Elephantulus > Elephantulus edwardii. Next base: position 2,573,988 of record NW_006399784.1, on the reverse strand, counting down.
AAGGGGAAATAGAATCATAACAGAAGGGTGAGGATGGGAGAAGCAGAGGGAGGGCTTTAATCATAGGGTAACATAATATACCTGGTGTGAAAAACAATGCATATTAACTTTGTAATTAAAGGAGTATAAAAGAAAATTTTTATTTAAATAAAAATGTTATTTTAAAAACCCCTATTTTAACTTGCAAAAAATAAAAATGTTAGTCAAAATGCTCAGTCTCCTCTTGTTTGGCTTTAGTTACTGATAGAAAAATTTCAATAATAATTGTATTAACAGATCTTCCTGTATGTGTATGGATAGTAGCCGACAACATCGCACTTTATAAAATATTTGAAAGACTTTTTTGTTATTATTGCAACAATATTTTTCTCAGTTTTTTATTCTCTGCCTAGTAGACTGTACGATTATCTGATTTAAGCATCCTATGTCATTTCCCTAATGCCTAGAATGTTGATATTCATGCATTCCATTTCATTCTTTGTAACTTCAATTTTCCTGCATTCAAATATTGTACATTCCACATTTTAAGTATTAAAGTCGTTTTCCTTCTCTTTCTCCTCCTTTTAAGTGACTTTCAGTATATAGTAGAAATCATTTAAATGTTTACACGTTATTGTTGTTTTTGTTGTTGTTGTTATGTGCCTTTGAGTCACTTGCGACTCACAGTGACACTATGTACAACAGCTCTAAACTCTGCTCTGTCCTGTGCCAATCTCATTGTCTCTGACACACTCATCCCAATTGCCCCAGTTGCTGAATCAATCCACCTCCCAAAGGGCCTTCCCCTCCTGCGCCTGCCCTCCACCCTCCCAAGCATGATATCTTTTTCCAAGGACCGGTCCCTCCTTACAATATGACCAAAGAATGTCAGACGAAATTTCAGAATCCTTGCCTCCAAGGAACAGCCTGGTTTAACGCTCTCTAGGATGAATCTGTATGTTTTCTTAGCAGCCCGTGGTATCCTCAGCCCTCTTCTCCAACACCAAAGCTCAAAAGCATCAATTCTCCTTGTATCCTTCTATCATTCCTGGTCACTGTCCAGCTCTGACGCATAACTAGTGATTGCAAAGACTATGGCCTGTCAGGCTCAC
>NW_006399784.1:2570001-2571592 GCF_000299155.1 Elephantulus edwardii | reverse complement strand
TTGTGTCATCTGCATAACACAGATTGTTGATAGATCTTCCACCAATCCTGATGCCACATTTCTCCTCATAGAGCCCAGCCTCCTGGATAATATGTTTTGCATACAGGTTGACAAGGTATGGAGACAGGATACATCCCTTGCATACACCCTTCCAAATTTTGAACCATGCAGTGTTTCCTTGCTCTGTTCTGACAGCTGCCTCTTGGTTCAAGTATAAGTTTCACATTAGCAAGATCAAGTGTTCTGGGATTCATGTAGTTTTGTGCTAAAATATTTGAAATATAGTGTGCATTCCTCATGGCTCACAAATATATTTTTTATTGCAATGAAATCATTGAGAATCTCTCCTGATTTTCTGAAAATTATCACAGGAAAAGACTGCTCATCTCTCTCCTCAGGCACCACTGGTGGAGTAGAGTCTCTGGAGATTAGCAGTTTGGGAATTAGCACTAGAGCTCACGATTAATAATATTACTAGAGCTATCTAATATTCATTACTGTTGTTTTGTTAGGTACCTTACAGTCAATTTCATCTGACAATATCCCAAAATATAATACATCTGAACAGTAAGCTATCCTGTCCCATTATCAAAATACCTGATATGCAACATGTTATTTGATTTATTGACATGATAAATCCAAATAAAATTAAATTTTTGGCAATTTCAATCTTTTCTCAATATATCATGTTGTTATCTGTTGGTCCAGTGGTGAGGGTCTTTGTGTTCTTATTATTGAGATATAATCCATATTGTGTGAACAGAGCAAGGGAACACTGTTGTCATTTTTGTTGTTGCTGTGTTCTGTCAAGTCACCTGAGACTCTTAGCAACCCTCTGTACAACAGCCCTAAACTCTGCCTTGTCCTGTGCCAATCTCACTGTCTCCAACACACTTACCCTCGATGTCCCATATCAATCCATCTCATCACATACTTCATCACACTGTTTGAAAAGAAGAGAGGAGGTATTTTAAATGCTGACTGAAGGAAGAGACTGAATTGAAACATTTATTAGGGAGAGCAACAAAACACAGAACTATAAACAGCGCAATGAAGGGATGTTGAACAATTAACCAGTTCTCCCTTTATCATGATGTTGTCTGTAAGTGCAGTGGTGAGGATTTTTGTCTTCTTGATGTTGAGATGTAATCCATATTGAAGGCTATAGTCTTCAATCTTCTGCAGCAAGCATTTTGAGTCCTTCTCTATTTCAGCAGCTAAGGTTGTGTCACTGCATAATGTAGACTGTTAAAGAACTTTATTCCTGATTATACTTCCTAGTTAATATACTCCAATCTCTTGAATTATTTCATTAACAAAGAGTTTGAATAGATATGAAGAAATAACATTGCCCTGCTACACACCTTGCTTTTTATTTTTTTTGTTTAAGTATTCTTTTTATATTTTTTTAATTATTACATTTTATTAATTTTAATGAACATTTACAGAGATTTTGGGTTTTCATTCATTCATTGTTGCACTATTTTCTCTACCCTCCTCCCCAGTACGTTCTCCATTTCCCCCCACCCCAAAAGTCTGTTTTAATTGTCTAATTGCCACAGTGTTTGTCAAAGCCAGTTCTGATTAATCT